>NW_010139536.1:693-1198 GCF_000699245.1 Pterocles gutturalis | reverse complement strand
CCCACGTCAGGAAGGAGCAGCCGGACCCTGAGAGATGCTGGGGGTCAGAGGGAGCCCAGGGTGCAGCGTGTCCTGGGGACCCATCTCTGGAGGGATGGAGCGAGCATCCCAAGGCGTCAGAGCTCTGCCCCTCCCCATGAGTGGCCTGTGCCCCCCAGCAAGGGCATGGATGGAGAAACCCAGGAAATGTCCCCCCAAGCTGGCACAACCAGCTCCCCATCCCCTGCCTGGTTCCTGCCCCATCGCTGTCCCCTCCTGCCCTGGTGCCCCCAGGCTCCTGCCCCGATGGAGCGGGGTCTCAATGGGGTGATGCCAGCACTTGCAAAGCCCCCTCTCGGCTCGGGGTGCAAGCCCAGAGCTGGGATTTCTAAGACCACCTGCAGGATTTGGGTGCACGAAGCCCCAGTGTGAAATGGGGATCCCCAGCCCCTCCGTGAGCCCACTCCCCCCATGTCGGGCTGGCTCGCTGCCCGCAGCACCGCAGCATCGCCCAAAAGCGCCATTC
>NW_010139536.1:234-540 GCF_000699245.1 Pterocles gutturalis | reverse complement strand
GTGAAAATGAAAACCAGACGGGCTGGCGGGGGCTCGCCGCGACTCCCCCGTCCTTCCAGGCTTATTTATTTTAAAGTGAAATATAGGAGGAGGAGAGGTGTTGCTGGTGTGTTCACAGAACCAGGAGAGCCCCGGCTTCGCCTTGGAAGCAAATCACACGGTCGGGGTGGGAGTGAGCACCAGTCCCTGGGAGCACCGGTGAATGGCACCTTTGTCCTGCCCGAATGGTTTCCAAATGGATCCTTGTTCCAAGGATCCCACGTCCCCCCTGCTCCGACCGGAGCCCGCTCCCCGGCCGGTCCCTCC
>NW_010139536.1:0-216 GCF_000699245.1 Pterocles gutturalis | reverse complement strand
CATCCCAGGGGGGGCAGGTTTAGGAAGGCAGCTGCCCCCCCTCAGCATTCTGCAGCTCAGGAGCCACATTGGAATTTTTTTCCAAAATCTTTTCTAAAAATCTGTTTTTTGCAGTTGCAGGGCAGGGAGAGTTTTTGTCTTTTTAGGGGGGATCCCAAGAGGAACACCCCCTGCCCCGCTCACCCTGAGGAGCAGAGGGACACCCCCTCTTCCCTT
>NW_010139535.1:0-814 GCF_000699245.1 Pterocles gutturalis | reverse complement strand
TAGCTGGTTCAGAAGGAAAAACCTGAATACGCTTTTAATAACACAATGTAGCAAAAAAGTTATTTTTGTAAAAAAAAATAATAGAAAATGGATGTTTGTGAATTTACACTCCCCAGTCACTGTATGTCTGAGACCAGGTCTACTCTTGAAAAGTTTTTCTGGTGGTGTTGCATCAATGAAGGGATGCAGTTTTACAACCGTCCTGTGGTACATGAAGTTGAAGACGAGGCTTTAACTGACCTAAATTATACTCACGGCACCAGAATAATAACTCTACAGGCTGGAAACCTAATACTTTGCAAGGAAATGTGCGTCTGGTGACTTATGCCATTTTTTCCCAGCTGACCTCTGCTGAAATCTCAGCTTTTGGCACAGCTCAAGGTGGGGTCCCAAAACTGAGATTTTTCCTCTTTGCCTGGGAGAAGTAGGTCTATTATTATGTACCATTCAATAAGGATTTATTCTTGGATTCAATGCTTGTTTCAGACTCACCCTAAATGGTGTTTTTACTTTCTTCTACTGTTTCTTCTACTTTTCCCTGTGCCATAATAAGAGGCTGCTGTTGTAGCAGACAACCTGTTAGCTTAGTGCTGACATAGAACATATGTTCTTGTCCTCCTGTCTCTTCAGTTCTGGATGTTACAACTGAAACACAAATCCCTGAATGCCCAGGGATTTCCAAAGGCCAGAAGACATCTGCATGCAATTGCAGATGTTTGCAAGTTAACACAGGGGAGAAATAATGTTGGCCAGTGAGATTCAGAACGGACTCAAATTCCTGAAAGCAGACATAAAATTATGCTTTGATGAAGAA
>NW_010139534.1:36482-41715 GCF_000699245.1 Pterocles gutturalis | reverse complement strand
TCTCTTCTCCAGGCTGAACAACCCCAATGTTCTTACTTTACAATCATAATCAGGTGGCTTTCACCTGAAAACTCCAGTTCTCACATAATCTCATGATTCGGGGACCAGAGACTTGAGTAAGTTTACCACATTGCAGAAGATGTAATATTTTATGATGTTCAGCTTTGTTACATCAATTAAATTAAGAACACTAATCAGCAACAGGATTTTGCTCAGAGTAATAACAACAGTTGGATAAATTATGCTAATTACAAGTTGATTAAAAATCTTGGAAGCCAAATCGTACCCCCAAGTAATCACTGGCAAAGATGGGCGCTGTTTTGAAGCAACGGTTTCAGGCCAGCAGTAACAGAGGCATCCACAGCACAGACATCCACAACTACCTGGGGCCATGCTGACCTTGTGCAGGAGAAGTCCAGAGCCTCCACGTATTTTCTGTTAAATGGGACAGATTGTCATCTTCTTCTTCAGGTCCTATTTACCCAAATCATTTCAGGTCCTGGGGTCTGGATGGCAGACAGATGGAGTCCAATTCTGTGATCTTGGAATGGGTGAGCTTTGTATAGAGACTGTTGCAGATTGATTTGTTGGACAGGCACCACTTTTGCTCCGCTGCCACCATCATACTTGGGAAATAACAGAGGAATTGGAGGAGTCAGGGTGGGAGAGAAAAGCAAACTTGCCACCTACACACTCTGTATCACAGTGATGTTTTCAGACTGGGGAATAAAGCTGACATCTGAGATAGATACAATAAATCAGCTCTCCTCTTTTGCCTAGCAATGTTCTTTCTGGGCCAGCTGACAGCGTTTTTGGGAAAATACAAGACACATCTGCATTTTGTAGTTCACACTCTCGTTGCCTCTGCATTACTTGCTGGGTGAGTGAGGGGATTCTTCCTTCAGTTGCTGGGATCTGACATTCAGACTCTCACTTTCCCTAGTGAGAGTGAAAAAGCAAAGCAAAAAAATAAGAAGTCTTACAAGAGTAGAAATTAATTTTGCTGTTCCTTTCCCACTTGCCCTTTTTTTTTTGAAGATTCAAGAAAAAACACACATACGTCTCAGCAAACTGCAAGGATACTGTGTAGAAAATGTTTTCCTGAACACAGAAATACAGCAATCACCTCAGGAAAGGTCCTGCTGGCCAGAAATACCAAGGATTCAAAAGGGTTGATAATTTAGGAAATTAACCATAAAAATACGTTCATCACTGTGCTATTCATGTAGAATAAAATAACAGGTAATATGTATTTTATGGTTGCAAAAAGCAAGGAAAGAAATGGGAAAGTCACTTAAGGGTGAACAAAAATATCCAAGGAGCTATGATAGCACACAAGAACTAAGAAAATAACATTTAAAGTGAAGATGTTAATCATTTTGCTAATGGTGATTTCTAATAGACAATGAGAGCAATGACCCAATGGCTATTATTAAATAAAAGCATTATGAAATTACTGCTGGTAAAAATGGGCAAAGTAACCTCAAATCATCCTTTTCCCCTCAGAAACCTGAAGTTTTATGAATTACAGACAATCTGATGAACGAAAATATTAGTTGGCCCGTTAGCTGAGTGTATTTCCTTTAGGATTTCACAAGCAGATGGAGTCAATGCTATCTAAAAATCAGTCATTTGAGAAATTCTTCTGGGTTGCCCAGACATCTGACCTAACTTTGAAACTGGTTTGTGTTTCAACACCAAACAAATTCTAAATGAAGACTAAAACATAATTTGTTTCATTTGATAGCAGTTTAAAACAGATGCTAAATTAAATATTGAATGCAATGGTGAATGTGTTTTGTTCCCTTTTTTTCTTCCTTTCGCAGCGTGGCACAACCCTGTATCTCTGCAGTGCCTCTCCTCCACAGATTTCAGAACTGACATTTTCGAAGGGTGAAACTGGTGACATGTCTGGCTTCTAAACGAGCCAATGCCAAATGACTCAGCTCTGACCTATTTCTATTGTTTCACCATTAAAAACAACTGTGTTTTGCTACGATGATAAGACCCCAGCTGTGTTTCAAGCATGTTTTAGAAGGACAAGAAACAAATATGAGCCAACACTGTTACCATCTATAATCTTATTATTTCTTATAATCTTATTTCATACAGGTCCCTTTGCAAAAGTGACAGTCCTTTAGGCAAAGTTTCAAAGAGACTTTGTCTGAAGTCACACAGTTTGGGTTTGTGAGAAAACAGCTCAAAAGGCAGCTCAGAAGGCCTGCAGCTTCTGATTTACAGCCTCGTGGTTTGGCTACTAGATCATGTTTCCCTTTTTCATTGTTCAGTCCTCTTATCTTTGCTCCTGTCTCCTTCATCTTTATAGCATGTGCACATTTTTTTTACTGAGCATTAAAATTCTGATTTTTCATTTCTTTCTCAGTAGTTTCTCTGATCTGCTGTAGCACATCATGTCAGTCTGTGTTCAGGAGCCTATTTTTTAAACTGACCCATTGCAACGAAGTGCTTGTAAAGCACAAATGCTAACAAACCACAGAACCTCATCAGATGAGGAACAGTATTTTGAGGAAGTCATCTGAGGAAGAAAAAGCTTTTGTGGATCGGGAAATCAAAAATTTTTGAATGAGAAAATTTTGTTCTAATGAAAATTTTAAACTTCAGTCTGGTAAATTCATCATCATATGGATTGCATATCACTAACATAAGATAATATTATAAATCCAGGGAGAGTTATCTTGTCTCTGTTGACAATTAGCAACATAAAACTGAAATAATCAGCTGGACTATGTTCCCTGCAGCCCACTTGTCACTCAGGATCTGATATTGCTTCCTGCTCTTACAAGTACACGGGCCCAGCAGAAACCTGGGCTGAATTTCTTCAGGATTTTTTCCTCCCCCACTCCTTTCCCTGCGTAATACGCCTCTAAAGGATGTGCTGGTATGAAGAAATTCATAACCTGATGAAATCCTAGCACAGAGATTGTGCTGTGTCCAGTTCTCGAACTGGACAGGCTGGAGAACACAGCTGTGCAATACCTTTGCAGCAACTACATCAGTCGCTTTTATGGAAAAGTAACTTTAGGAAAGGGTTTAATTATTTTTAAGAGGGCTTTCAGGGTGATATACTAGCTGCAAACAGGGAGCAGAGCCAGCCCCTTGAACAGGAAAGCTTCCGTTCTCCTGCAACAACACCTCTGACTGATTTGCTCAAACTCCCAAATGTAAAAATTCAAGTCACAGCTGCAGGCTTTGTGGTTTATGAAGGCATTCAGGTGACCTGTAGCAGAAGTGAGAAGGTTCAGTTAATCATTTTACTTTCCAGAAGGCTAGGAAAGCCCAGGCAGCTCCTGGAGGAGCTCCAGGAATAGCTGCAGCTGTAGGAGTTACGTTACCGTCACCTAGTGGTCCTCGTCCAGTCTGCACCCTCAGGTTTTACAGTCCAGTTTTAGGACCCATTCAACAAGCTTTTCATTTGTTTAGATTACATATTTAATCTTTTGCTCTGGTGCTGCTAGCCATCAAGGAGAATTACATCCAAATTCTATGCATTTCTGTTGCAAATTTCTGTAACATTAGGCTGAGCCTTAATTCCTAAACTTGGAAATCTAAATAATACCATCAGGGCACTCAGGAAAGATCAATACTTGGTCGTGCGTAAGAAGCAAATCCAACGAAACTGCAATTAAAAACTTCTTGGAGAAGCAGAGAGGTTGAACTTGAGGAAGCTGGAAAGATTGAGGGAAACTGCGTTTCGTGCTGGGTAACAATCCTGAAATCAATCACTCCTCATCCTCCAGCCAGTTATGTCCCACTCACAGTTTTGTTCAAGTTCAGAAAACCCTAATCATCAGAAAGGTCAACCTATTGCTCTTCTAGGATACTTGCTAGTCTCCTGCCAGAGCAACCAGCCTTCTTGCTCTAAATCTGAGGAGCCGCAGCCTCAAACACGGCCAGTCTGCTGACCTTTCTTTGTCTCCTTCACCTCTCTGTCCTAATTCTTTTGGTAGTTTCTTCTTGTTACATTTTGGAAGAGCTCAGATAACATCCCGGTTTATTTTTAGAGAAAACTCAATAGCGAGACAGAGCTATCACCACATCATTTCCACAGAAGGACAGACATTTAAGGAGACAGACATTTTCCTCCTCTTTTCTTTCTGTGCCCTGCGTCAGCTCCTTTATGTCTAGCAGGTTGCAGTAGAAATCAGAGTAGCCCCTCTTGCCAGACAGGCTGCATAGAGAGCTCATACCTAAGCATAAATACCCCAGCTTTACTCACCTTAACCTGTAACCCTGACAGGTCTTGATTTAACGTATCCACTACTGCGGGATGCCCTTCCCCACAGTACACCTGAAGCCTGATGTTCTCCCTGACAAGTGTCCGTAGTAAATATCCCCATAATTTTCACTGTTGTCCCCTGGCAACATCAGCAGTAACATCAGCTGCCACGCACTCTTTTTTGGTGTGAAAATACTGTGGTCCCTGTGGCTGCACAGAGCTGGAATGCATATCACCTTTGTGAACCCTTTTAAATATATCGTTATTACATGAAGAAAAAAATGAAAGAGCGTGGGGTTTTTTTTTTTTTTTAATATTTCAAGGAGGTGCAAAGTAAATGTGGTACAGCCAGCTTTCTCCAAAGATCTAAAGGGATCCCCAAAGTCTTTTTAAAATAAACTTTCCCTTAATTGGGAGAAATGATTCAGTGTGCTGTGGGGGGCAGAGAAGTAGAGCATAGCCTGTTTCCCTTCTTGCCAGCTGGCCAGCTTTGATTTGCAAACAGTGCAGAGAAGGCTCTAATATAATTCTCTAAAAACTGAGTGCAACTACTCTGTATTCATGCCTGCAAGTGACTGCAGAAGTGTGTGAAAGTGTATCAGCAATAGCATCGGCATCAGCAAAGCCATACTCTTTCCTGGCCTGCCTTCCCCATGAATTGTAAGATTAAAATACACCTTTCCTAACTTATTATCCTAGATGGACATTAAGCTGTCCATGTGTTTGACAGTGCACGTTTTATCTCTCCCACTGTTTACCCCTGGGACGTCTGAGTTGCAGTGTGTTTGAAAATGCTCCTCGTCATTTATGCATCTTCCTGTGCATCCTCCCAGGCAGAATATGGATGACTGGTGGGCTAGGACTGCAGACAGCAGGCTTCAGTGACCTAGGGAGTCCCCTGTGCTGATTTTAACAGGATGAAGCACCAATGTGATGCTCAAGTGTTAACACTATGTTGAGAAAGACAGACTCCACACCTCTCATACCTCTTTACAG
>NW_010139534.1:29804-36451 GCF_000699245.1 Pterocles gutturalis | reverse complement strand
CTGCTGAAAGAAAGGAAATTACTTGGCTAGACTTAACAGAAATTCTACCTGCCTTTACATCAGCTTTGCATTTATCAACATGACTGGCAATTTACAGTATGAGGCAAGAATTAACTGGGGTTGGTGGGAAAATTATTAAACCTATTAAAATGCAACAGCAGACCTCCCACTGTCTTCAGCAGGGATAGAATTTCATTCTGCTTGTGCTGGTTGCATGAGATTTGTAGAGAATTTTGCTTTTTTGCAGCAGCACAGAATGAAGAGTGGCTACATAGTTCATGGACAAATTAAAAAATACATCAATTGCAATAGAAGTGTTTGAAAAGACTCTTGAAACAAGCATTAAAGATGCCTTATTTTAAACACAAAGGAAAATTCCCTGCTTAGAAAGAAAAACTGCATTTCTAGTCCCTACACAAGATTTGGGGAAATATAAAATAAAACATAATCTAACTCACATGCTGAGATTGGAAACACCAAGCAATTGTGTGGTGTTTTTTTCTTCTGAAATCTCAGTGTTAAAGCTTTCTTCCCTTTGCCTCCAGTTTTCTTAAACACAAAAGTAAGCAAGTCCAGCATGCAGTTGTTTTAAAGCATGATTTTGCTATGTTGTCCCTCCTTAAAATCCTCAGGCTGTCCTTATGTAACGTATAGGATCATGATGGGCAGAAATTGTTTGCAGATGGTAAGAAGACGACAATACAAAATGGTTTCACAGGCCACATAATAATGGAACTTAACCCCATTGTATGTGGCTTCTAAGCATTCAGACAGCTTTCTTTAAAGGAAGGGAATGGGCTGGTGTCCAATTAATTTCAGTTTTAGCTTCTGAGCCCTATATCCACTGATTCTGAAAACATACATTTATTTAAATGACAACAGAAAATCTCTTTTTCTGTTAAGTGTAGATTTAGTAAAACCTCTTAAAACACACAACTGCAGAGCACATCCCAGCAGTTCCAGGATGGCTATTGGTGACACTGTAGGGGAAAAGGAATACCCTAAAACCTGAAATTAGGCCAGAGAGCACCTCTTGGAGCTTTAAACCACAAATGGAAGGTGTAAGAACCACCCTCACAAGTTACAGTGGTTCATAGGCTCCAAGTTACACCTAGGAAATGGTACAAGATTGCTCATCATGTTGTTAAATGGTGGCCAGAGAAACACGAGGACTCGTGATGCTTTAAAATCTCTACCTTTGGTGCAGACAATCTGTGAAATACAAGGTTCATAGACCACTTTGCAGCCAAGTCTTAACAGACCTTGGCTGAAGCCACAGCTCCCAGGGTTGTGCGATTGTGACTAGAAAGAACTCTATCTGCTGACTCACAAATTCAAGATTTAGTTCCTATCTCCTATACCATGCATGACTCTTTTTCCTATTTGTTCATATCTATTTATTTCTGCTCATGCTTCTTCATTTTAGCAACGTTTTTCTTTGTGAGCATTTTTTTCTTCTCCCTGTTCATTACATCTTTTTTTTTTTTTTGCCTTTTTTTTCTGCCTTCATTTATTTTCTCTGTTTTTGGCTGTATTATTTATTCACTTTATGATGGTGTTACTTTTGCCCTGTGTGTCTGCCCAAATATCTCTTCTTCACTCTTCAGTGCCTCTTTGCTCTCCCCACAGGTGCCCAAAGGCCTGAAATGCAGTAGGAGAAGACTGCTGCTGGATGGCTGTGGAGAAGGAGACACTGTGGTCAGGCCAAGCACGTCACAACAGAGGTTACTCAATTCACAGCAAGCATCCATGAGCAGGAGACGTGGAAGAGGGCAATCGTGAGCATCTCACCTCCTGGGTGCAGACTGTAGGAGTCTTGGGTGTGTGGAGGCTCACTTCTTACTGCTGGCTTCACCACAAAGCCCTTTCCTTTTATTCTCAGTTCATCCAAAGCTTACAGAAAGAAAAACAACATAATTTTTGCAGTAGCATTTAAATGCAAGAAATAAGTGAGTAGAGGTTTAAATAATATTTCAATTAGTTGCAAAAACGTGCTCTCCGTGTACTTACAAGGGCTTTCGCACCAGCTCAATTTAATTTCCACAACATGTTTTGATCCAGCAACTTAACTGTTTGCAGGACTTTGCTCTCCTGAAATCTCACGGGACTGTTTCATGGAAGAAACATGCCAGAATTTTCCTATCCAGCAGGCAATGAGCTATGTTTTAGAGGAAAATTTGTTCTGTGACTGCAACATTCAATAGTTATGTTTTATATGCCTGCTAACACCATCACCTATTCAGATCAGAGGCTTTAGAATCACATCTTTTGCACCATCTTCACACTGAATGAATAAAGCCAAGACAAGCAAATGTAGGTCAAGGTGAGTTTATTGTCCATACAGCATACCTAATCCCGCCAAAACACTTTTCTTAGAACCATCTTTAAGCTAGTCAAAACAACAGGTTATTAATAAAAATGACAACACTGAACAAAGAAGACCTTTTAAAAGGTAATCAAGACTACACTGTATCAGAGTCTTACCCATCGAAAACAATCTCGCATACTTTCTAAATACTTTTGTTTACACTGATCATGTCTACTACACTTTCTAGCATCCCCTGACCATATAAACATCCACACCTCTTAAAGAGCACATTGTGAGAGAATAACGTTGACTTGATATGGCATCACACTCGATAAAGCAAAAAAAAAAAAAAAAAAAAAAAAAAGAATTTTGAGAACAGAAACTGTGCAACTGAGAGTGATTTCTGAGGTACATGAGAACATGGTAATAAACATAGTGGAAAAAATCCAGTGGCCAGGTGGTTTGCTTGGTAATTAAGAGCTGCCCAATTATTCAAGCATAAATCATAGACATGGAAATGGGATTAATAGTATTTTTCTCTTTCATGAGCATGTTGAGAATATAAATAAATTGATTATGAGGTGCTCCTACACTACAGTAATGGGAGAGAGGGGAAGATAATCAAAGTACCATCAATAGGGAGCTGAGAGAGAAACACTTTTAGCAATTGTGCCAGTCCTTTGGCACTTGTGAAGGTATAATCAGCAATGTATTTTTTTGAATGAATCAATAGAAAGGTTTATGATTTCTGCAATTCAGGGAAAAAAATCTCACACCTCACTTGCAATAACAGAATTTTTAAAAACATCTGTTAAAAAAGGAGCACTACGCAGTATTTTTGTTTTGAATGCTACTGTTAAAATGCTCAAGTTTTCCAGACTTCAAATACAGTACACTTCTGGGTGTAACCTGACGGTTAGTATTTTTTGAGTACGAGTATGACACCGCAGCCAAGGACACTCCTACCCCTGGTGCTGAACCAGGCACACTGGCCAGGTCCCTGCGAGGGACTGGCGATGCTTCACAGCACTGCCGCCCCTTCCAGCACAACCTGCCCCTCTGGCTGCCGCGCGAGGAGCCGAGTTCGGTGGCGGACCTCACCCCTCTTCCCGCCAGCACTGCGGAGCCCTGGGGGGGCAATGCTGCAGGAGGGGATCCCTGCATGGGACCAGGGCACTGCGGGAGGTGGGACGAAGCGCAGGGGCAGGCACCCTACATATTATTCCTGCCTACACTCGACCTATGGCACGGAGGGGAGCACACCAAGCAAACACAATGGACACAGTGCCTGTGCTCACTGCAGGCAGCTGCACCACAACCCAGCATGTGGAGAGGGCATCCCACTGTCTGGGGACCCTCTGGGACCTCCTCTCCTCCCCGGTGAAGCCACGTTCGCTAATGTAGGGCTGTCAGGGAATGATCTGATCTCTCATATAGATGCTGCATGCAGCTCTGGAGTCGTGCTTCCACAAAATTAACTATTTTTTCCTCCAGGAGAGACATTGTCACTGAACTTCAGGTGCTCCCAACATGGAACATCAATGTGGGAGCTCACGGCGGTAAGAACACAGCTGTCCCCACCACCAGTTTTTTGGGAACACCGCCACTCTGGACCTGCTCCCGTGAAGCCGCTGGCGAGAGTCAATGCATTTTTTCCACTATGGAAAGGATACCGAAGACCAAAAGGGAGCTTCACCCCGGCTGCCTGCAACCTCTCCCCAGCGTGGCCAGAGCGCAGGCCCCGGGGCAAAACCGAACTGTCATGTTGTGAGGTATTGTGAAAATGGGAAACATTTCTGTTTTGTCCAGTAAACCTGAGGTAAGTATACCGTCTTTGCAGAATGTGATCAGAAAGGAAGGAAAAAAAAAAAAAAAGGGAAAGGAAAAAATAAAATAAAGCAAAAAAAAAAATCATGAACACGCTATTAGGAAAAAAAAAAACAAAACCTGTACAGGGCATTTCCAGTAAATCAAAGAACTCATCATATCTCCACTTAACCATCTACTTCAGGATTTGAAATTTAAGCAGTAAAATAATATATTATAAAAATGTTTATAAAATAGCAGCACACTCAGTGAAACAATACAGCTAAGTACTGTTAATGTGAATAAGAATGAAACAAATCATAGCTTTTTAGCAGCGCAAAAAAAAAAAACAAACCAAAAAAAAAAACAAAACTGAAAAACCCCCAAAAACCAAAAAAACCCAACAAAACCTTAGAATCTTACTCCATTTGCTACCCTCATCTAGCCAAATACAGCTGAGTCCATTCATATAATATTCTTCGAAGTAGCATGTTCTTTCTGGATTTTTGTCTTAAAAATGCAAACATTAACATTTCCACCAACAGCTTCATACTGTATATTTGCAAACTGTTAATACAATTGTGCAAAAAAAAAAAAAAAAAGTTGCTCCAACTCCTTTGCCATCTAAATGCCTCTTTGTTATAGATGGAGCAGAAAAATAAATTCAAGTACACTGAATACACCTTTGTAATAAAACTCCAAGTCACACACCTTGATGTTTACCATTCGTGTCTTTTGCACCAGCAATTTCTTTCGCTGTCCATAGATAAGCATGCAGGTGGTATTAAGATCCTTCTGTGACACTGAACAATACAAATCGTCGGGCTTTTATCCGGAATGTCATGACAGGAATGTCATCTGAAGCAGGTGTTGGTATTTCCAGCAACACCGCAACTAACCAAGTACACCAGATACTGGAAAATATTGACTATAAAAAGCTATATGCTTTGCTTTTGTGACTTTTTCTTTTTTTTTTCTTTTTTTTTCTCATCAAAATTGTCATAAACCATCTCATTTAATCCCTTAGGAACAATTTTCAAAGTGCTTTTTGAATGAAATGGTTTACAAAAACACTTACTGTGTATCAATAAAGTTAATGAAATGCTGAAAAAGTGTGCGGGGGCAGTGGGGGGAGATGGGTAGGTAGAAGAGGGATCACATAAAATCTCATCTTCTTTAACACAGTGACGATATGTTAAAAAGGAAGATGGACAGAGCATCACTTAAATGCCTTTACAGCCAGGCTAAGGAGCTGCCAAAAGTTAACACTGACGTGAAGCATTACCGCTGTAAAGGAATATAATGCTTTTCACAGATGATCTACTGCTTCTTGCAATCCAAAGGTCAGAGGCAGTCAGATTAGCCAACTGGTTGGAATGAATTGTTGCATTTTCCCCATCTTACATGAACACTCGATAACTTTGGCTTGGCCCACAGTTGGGTAAACGGGATTGCCCTTATGCCAAAGATGCTGCTGTGCTTAGAATGAACCATTTCTGAAGAAAAAGTATAAAAATTCAAGAGGGGAGAGGGGAATTTGAAAAAACAACAACAACAACAACACAAACCCAAAACAACAACAACAACAACAACAACAAAAACCACCTGCTCTTCCAGCTGGCAAAATAAAGCATCTTCTTTCTTAGGTAGCAGCTACCACAGACAGCAAGAGTAAACAAAACTAACATACAGAGATCCAACAAACACTTCTGACTAATAACAGAGGTGACAGATCAGCAAATCTCTTCTGCATTCAAAATGGTTCAATTGCTTCAGGGATCTTTTCCCACTTTGCCCTAAACCCTTTATTCTATTGCTTTGCAATCTAGTCAAGCCATAAAATCGCACACACGATTCCTTTCTTAAATCTAAAAAAGGGGTGTATGCACTAGGTCATAATACACAGACGAGTATACTCTACTTTGTTCCCACAAATGCAGGCTTACATTTATCTAGCTACTTTGTATGCTTTTATAAGCATTTAATATCACTGATACATAATCAAATAGCAATTACCAAATATATTGTGGGATTCCCTTCTGTAGAACATCACAGGCACCAAATGCTTTTTTTTTTTTCATTATTCAGTTTTTGTTCTTTTTTTTTTTTAATTTTTTTGTTTTTTTTTTTTTTTTTTTTTTTTTTTTTTTTTTACCTAAAAGAGCTTTAAATATGTTCTATGTGGGTATTTTCTATGGGGGGGCAAATTTAAAAAAAAAAAAAAAAAAAAAAGATTTCACTCTAAAAATAATAACAAAAATAAAGGGGCTGGGGGAGCAAGCGTGACTTTCTGTGCCGATGTCCTCACAGGTTGATATCTCTCACATCTGTGGGAGTGCTGGCCTGGTCCAGTTCGTCCACCGTCTTAGAAGGATTGCTTTGCTGTTGCTGCTGCCGGACTTGCCTAAGGCTGTTTACTAGCACCGCTTCGATCTGTTCTTGACAAGCTTTAAGGCAGTCCTAGAGGACAGAAAGCAAATTCAACTGTTAATGGAGATGGATAGGGTTTTGTTCCTTACTGAGACAGTAGAAG
>NW_010139534.1:0-29773 GCF_000699245.1 Pterocles gutturalis | reverse complement strand
GCATCAATCTGGTACTTGTGAGGAGCATCTGCTGCAACATAAAATGACCTTGAATTCTCACAGGTAATCACTGTATACAAACTCCCTGCGTTAAACAATGATAATATCATATTTATTAGAATCTCCAAATTTTAGTATTTCACCTGTACTTGCTCATTTGTGTCATCTTCTTAAGCAGGAACCCAAAGTGTTGCAAAAAATGAAGGGTGGGGTATAGGAATTTTTGCTTTCTTCTATGGGTGGTTCTTCACTACCAAAAAGCTTCATTTTTCTCCTGAAATAAGCAACAATCGCTATACCAAGGTCACAGAGACAGAGGCACTTCAGTTTTACCGTCAAGCAAATTGATGGTAAATCAAAGTGAAGGAAAAGTTTTGAGGCCCCTGAAAAAGCACAGTGCTCCGTCTCTATCAGTCACACATTTGGGTCCCCAAGGCAAAGGCAAAAGAAGGGTCTGTTTATCTGTGAAAATTCACGCAAGGTGAATGAATGATGCAGCCCCAAACATGCAGCCATGTTATCATTCTCTGAGCACATTCCAGAGAAAAAGAGTGATTTCAGCAGCTGAGGAGGAGGAGGTGTAGTGTATACTTCCACACCTTCACTCTGAAAGCAGGACTGTTTTAACGACCCCAAGAACAGTTACTGGCAATAATTCACAGAAGACAATAAAGCAAGGACAGCTACTAGAAATAGATGTAAGCCAAAAATACCCAGCCAAGACTGAGAGACCACTACATTACAAATTAATAGTACACAACACTTGGAGAAAGAGCAAGATACAGTACAGCAACACAAATTTGGGAGCCCTGTACATGTGGAGTCCCGCAATGAACATTAAGTACAAATAAACAAATAAATGCGAAGGATTCACCATATTTAAAACAGACATAGCTATGAAGAAGATCACAGAATCACAGAATGTTAGAGATTGGAAGGGACCTTGAAAGATCCTCTAGTCCAATCCCCCTGCCGGAGCAGGAACACCTAGATCAGATCACACAGGAACGCATCCAGGCGGGCTTTGAATGTCTCCAGAGAAGGAGACTCCACACCCTCTCTGGGCAGCCTGTTCCAGTGCTCTGTCACCCTCATCGGGAAGAAGTTTTTTCTCATATTCAAGTGGAACCTCCTATGTCCCAGCTTGCACCCATTGCCCCTTGTCCTATCACTGGATGTCCCAGAGAAGAGCCTGGCTCCATCCTCCTGACACTCACCCTTTACAGATTTATAAACATTGATGAGGTCACCCTCAGTCTCCTCTTTTCCAGGCTAAAGAGACCCAGCTCCCTCATCTCACTGAAGCCTCGGTCTGTGCAAGAGCTGGGTCTTTCCCAAAGACTTCAGGCAGCAGAGAAACACAGTTTTTGGTAGGAAGGAGTTTTACAGCAGAGTATTTTAACCAGAGCCCTGGCAGCATCTGACAGGGGCAGTGAGACCCAGCATCACCACTCCCACTTTCAGGCAGGGGAGCTGAAGAACAGAGCTGGGGACTGACCTCCACAGGGTCCCACGAGCACTTGCATCAGCCTAGAAACCAACCATGGGATGCAACTGCAACTCTGGGGAGCTGGGCTGTGGTCAAAAACACCCACAGGATATTCAGGAGTGTTTGAAATATTCATGTATGAGGGTTTAATTTGTCATCCTAGCCAGACTGCGAAAACACGTCAAATGCAGAGTATCTGTTCTGCTGATAACATTTACATTCATGACAGGTGCAATTAGCTCTGGTGGGTCATGAACACTCATTTTTCTTGGCTACTTGTCAGCACCTGCTAGGTGCAAAATCATGTCCTCTCCTTGTGAAACTGTCCTGCTTAACATAGTGAAGCATCACAACCTCTCTCTGAAGGTGCATCTGACAAAGAGAGACCATGAGGGATGGCTTTTCAAATGGACCCAGGGAAAGGGTGTTGGATGAGATACTGGCTGTATTAGAGACAAAAATATTCACAGTGATGTGGACCGCACCAGCTACAGCCAGAGCGAGAGGTCTCAGGAATCTCTGGAGTATATGGGCTGCCTGTGTGCAATCTGACTCAGAAGTTTGTTCCCTCAGCATGGTGAGTAACACCATGGTGAGACAGAGTATGGGGCACAGTGACATGAAAAACCCCTGCTGCAACAGCGTGTGTGTGCGGCAGGCAGACCAAGCCTTCCCCGTGTTCGCCTTTTGTCCTGAGAGCCGGGCACTGTGAGACTGCCCCTGAAGAAGGAGCTGTGGTTAAATTAGCTGGCTTCCAGCCGTACCACACCTACCCCAATGCAGCTGCACTACAAACAATGCTTCTCACTGATAGCAACTTTCTCAAGTCTCAGTCACTGGAGCTAAACTTTCCCACACTTCGCCCTCTGCCTCAGGCTGGCTTTTATATGGAAGGGGAGAAACCACACCAAAAAAAGTGCTGCTGTGTCCAAGGAAAGGGTTAAGGAAAGAAGGTGATTTTACCAGCATTAGCTAGCTCTTAACCAAAGTTTCCAGTTGTTGGGGTTTTTTTGAGAAGATTAAGTATAATTAGAATTTGGCATTGCACATGAAAAGGGGGGTCAGATACCTTTCGATATCCTCAAGAAATGCATCCCAAGGTTAGCCAAGATACATGTCTCACAGAACTTGCATACTGCATTCATTCAGAGCCCTTATGGAGAAGGTCTGTGCTCCAGAGGAAGGCGACTGCCATCCCTGTTTGCATCTAAGCCTGGCTGAGCACAGGAGGGTGTCTGCAGGGGTGCATGGGAGTTACCTGCCAGTCCAGGTAACCCATGTTTCCCTCCTCTGGAAACCAGGTTATAGGAAAAATATACGTGCCATATCACTGGTACAGAGTCACAATACAAATGAAACATGATGCCAAAGGAAGCTGGACACAGAGGGTTTGTTTAAGGTGGCCTGGGAAGCACTGAACATTGAATTCAGGCTGTAGGCTTCTCGTCTCATGGAGCACAACACTCTCCTCCCGTGCTCCAGCAGGCAGCAGGATAGCCCGCAGTACAGCAAGGGAGTGCCGCTGCCTGCTCTTGGTCACACCAGTCCTTGCCCCTATGCTGGAACGACTCCTGCATCACGTGCATTGCAGAAATCACCCCAAACTCTTTGCACCCACCTCCAGGGCACACCGTGATTTCTGTCGCTCCTGTAGTTCATCCCGACAGTGAGCAGGAATTTTTGGCTTGATGTGGGCACCACCATCGCACTGCCACAGCCAGTGCATAACCACAGTAATTTGCAACCAGTGAATAACCCTGGGGCTCAGCACCACAGAACATGTGAAATGTCAAGTCAGCTCAGAGGGATGCAGGTATTATTGGTGTATTAAAGAAATGACCACTCAAGAGAAAGGGTAGGAAGGCTGTGTTGGAATGCTGGTCTCAGTGTGCCTGATCACTGCTTCCCCTGCCCTGAGACAGCTCGTCCCAGCATGGGGGTTGCGGCCCTGAGTAGACCCACATTGGGCTCTGTCCCTGTCTCCATCCCCACACCAGCGCCCACTGCCTTTCTCAGCACCCCATGCTGCAGAGTTCCTCATGTGGATGAAAAATGGAAAGTTACCAAACACACGGTTCAGGCATCGGCTTCATTACAGCTGGGGTTTGATGGAGGAGAATACACCTAAACCCAGACCTCCCAGAGCTGCCCGGCAGGCAGAGCACCGGGCAGCAGCCCGTCCCTGCTTGCCTTCCCATCGGCTGGGGACTGCTGTCTGCTGGCCTCCCGCTGATGGAGAGAGAAGGGAAGCTTTAGTGCCTGAGTTTGCTCAGAGCAGAACAGGAACCCTCGGAGAGACTGAGGCAAATGCCTTTGAAGATGCAATAAAACATGAGCACTGTGGACTTTCTGGACAGATAAGCAAGATTTCCGCCTCACCTCATGGGGTTCTTGCTTGTCTTTCAGCAAAAGGTGATGAGAAGGGCTTCTCTGTCACCACTTTCCTGCTGCTGCTGGCAAAGCTTATTTTTTTAAGGTAAGAATATGTACCTTTGTTTAAGCAGGTAAACATTTTTACAGCTGGGGCTTGTTCTTGTATTCCTAGGAGCTTAGTGATGTCCTAATACCGAAATTGCTTGTTTAACGATGAGAGCTGGACAAATTCCTCAGCTTTTCTTCCAAAGTACCTGGCTGCAAAAAGCTATCAGAAATGCAGATAAAGAAAATCCTCCGTTACTAGCTTGGGCAGGTTTCAGGTCCACTGTAAGGATTCACCTGTTTGTAAGAGGGCAATGACAACAAGTCACTTCAAGGGTCAAGGCATTTTCAAATGTTTCCAAATGGAAGAAAGAGCAAGGACACCAGTTTGGAGACTCTTAACAGACTACATTCATAATGCTCTTTAAAAAAAAAAATAAAAAAATTCTTTTACAGCACAATAGTGCACCATTTCAAAATAGCATGTCCTTCTGAAAATAAGCCAGTTTTTCACAAGCAGCTTCAGACTGGAGAGCTTAATGAGGCAATTTCCTTGCAGCCAGGCATGGGGAAGGAAGGGTGGTGACACGCGGAACATAAGGCCTGACTATCTGGAGCCAGCTTTTTCTGTTTCTAAGCACCCTTATATATGATCATGTACACTAATATTATAAAAACAACTGAGGGTCAACATAGTGTCTCATTTAATTTACAAAGAGGCTAAAATCTCCAGGTACTCCTATACAAAAATGGCTCATTTTTGATGTCTTCATTTTGTACATAAAACCCATGAAGGGGCCCAGGCCGGAATTGTCATAGTTTGCACGGATTTTATTTCGTATGCTAATCCACGGCCCAATTATTTACTCTGTCGAGTGTTAGCTCTGATCTACACTTATGTTTTGAACTTAAAACAACATACCACTGTATTTCTTAAATAAAACTACAGTAAAATGACCAGCATGTTGCATTCAGCATGAAATAGCTTCCCCCCAAAAAAAGTGTTGCTAATTTGCATACTAACCTAATTTTTTGTATTAACCTGAGTAATACATTCTGTTTATTAACTCCTTCCTATGAAGCATCGATCCAGGAGCTGAAATTGGCTGGCCAGAATAACTCAGAAATGATGAAGGTTGCAGGTTGTCAAATTTGACAATCAAAATCTATTAAAAAAAACCAACAAACCAACCCCAAATGCCAGATTCATGAATGAACCTCAGTCATGCAGCAAAAGGAGCTAGAACACACCAACAGGTGCAGCCCAAACTCTCCAGTACTGATGATGGAGATACAACAAACTCATCCACCTGAGGCTGTGGCTGTGCAATCATTAATCCTGGCTCTGTGCACCACCCCATCAGCCAACCATCCCGGTTTGCTGAAGATCACACACAAGCCCACACCACCATTTCTGCCAAGGTATTCAGGTCACACAATCAGTTTTTACTCATCATAGTAGCTGTGGGACAACAGATGATACCTGGCACAGCACAACGTCAGAATTCTGTGGACAGATTTGATCAACATATTTTATGCCAGATGAGATGCCAGCTAAACTTGTCAATGACTTTTTTAATAAACTGGACTTGGCAGAAAAAGTTTACACCTGCCCAATGCGATGTGTGAGCAAAGTGCTTGTACCCATACGAAAAATCCGAAAACCACATCTGCTGTGTACTTGAACCACTGTCTCAGTCTGCAACTCGCTTGAAGACATACGAAGTACACCAGCTGGATGGAAATCTCATGGGTGAAAGGAAAAAAAAAAAGATTATGAGTATCTTATCAGCCCAATTGTCATTCTATGATACAGCAAGTGTCTTCTTTTATAGATGAGGCTACCACGGGGCTACCACTTCTGTTTGCTTCACGGGAACTTCTGAAAATCCAAAGTTAAGTGATGCAATACAAAAAATACAAAAAACCCTAACTGGACAATCAGCCTGGCCTTCCCATGATGCAGTTCCAAGTTTCATGTGGATTTGCTGCATGTGTACGTATTGTACTGGTGGACCCTGATTTTGCAAGCTCTAGACAGCACTGACAAGAGAAAATTAAAGCTTAAAAAAACACATCACAGAAAAAAAATACTAACTGCACTACTTTCAGCAAATCTTCCTTGAAAGAATACTATAACGCACTGAAGTAATCACCTCAGATTTTCCAATACAGTGACTGGGCCATTTTTTCAGAATACTATAGGGTTGCCTTTGTTATTTTTATTAAAAAGTTTTGAAAGTGTGTGTCACATGTATCAACTTCCCCGTTCTTTCATATGGTCTAGTAGTTTTAATGATTACAATAGGTTCAGGTACTTTCCATTCCACAGTTTTATTTTTACTTTAGCATGTACAGAACTGAAAAGGCAATTAACTTTTGGGTTTTTTTGTTTTTTTTTTTTTTTTTTCCCCTGAAACTTTTTCATCCCTGGGTGATTTTCCTAGCACACTTGAAATGCATTTGAAGGAAAAGCAATGCTCTTCTGTGGCTGATAAGGAGTGTCCTCATGGCTGTGATGGAAATGCTGGCAGTGAAAATGACTGGAAGGAGGAATCAGCAGGCCTATGGCAGGATCAATTTATTCAAGTCAATAGTAATTGAGGATTTCAAATTCCATGCATGACAATCTTGGAAAAAAAGCACTAGGAAAGTTCCTGACGATTATTATACACAATTCATTCTCCTGAACTTTTCAACATCTCTATAATATTTTGACCTATACTGCCCCCCAGCTTTCAATTTTAAACTGATGTTGATAATGCTATTATGAAAATGCCTTTGGCAAGCTATTAGGGGAGGCATCCCTCTCAAATGGTACACATACCAGTGTATGCATTGGTAATTACTGGGATTTTCAGTCCTCACTGCTCCGAGCTCCAGGAGTACTTCATCATGACCCATGCAGCCTGGCTCGCTAGCTTTGCTGAGTTAAACGTCCTCTCTATCTTCAAAGATTATGAGCAGACTGATAAATCAAATTAAAAAAAGGGGGGGGAAAAGAGGGGTATTGAAAAGACATTCTGTAGTTCTAGTAACTCAGCCTGGGTTTCTGCCACAGACTTTATCCAGCCATTTTCAAGTCTTCCTTGGCACCCATCCAAACTGAAGCTGACTGATTGTACCTTTCAGATGACAGTGGTCCCCGCATTAGAGCCCACAGCAACTGAGCAGCAGCACACCACCTTCTGCACAAAGAAAAGATCACTCCTCTCAAACGCCAATAGCCGAGGGCTATCACAAGAAGGTGAACTATTTCAGCGATGTATCTTTTCTCTCTTTCCCCATTTTGAATCAATCCAGAGCCTCTGTAATCACAAGGGGACTATGGCTGTGTATTTATGGCACTCAATCCCATGATGACAACCACCCCAAAAACAGATTCAAACCACCAGATTCATTTCACAGCCAGGCAGGGCCAAGAAATGATCACGCACCCCTGGATCCATACCGGTCACGTAACACCCAGGTCTGCCAGACCGCGCGGTCCTTGTGCCAGCAACCACCACAGCTTTGCTCCTCATTGACTTTGGCAGGCAGGGAGGCACGCTGTACAGAAGTGATGAACTCAGCTCTGGTCTCTTCCACAGTGCCTCAGGATACAGAACTTTCTGTATCATGATTTTTAGATTCCCCTTTTGCATCTCAGTTTTGGTCTCGCCTGGGAGCAGAAACAAGAAAGCTTCCCCCAGCAAGATTCCTCATGTGTACGCAGAAACTGGTCTGAGCCTTGCTGCCGCCCAGCTTTTGCCCATCCAAGATGGCGCTCATCTGGGAATATCAGCACCCAGAGAAAATGGGTTGTGGCAGCATTTAAGGAAGAAACCAAAGACTGCAAAACTACTGCTTAACAAGGTTCCATTGAAATTCTGTTAAATTTAAATATCGCATAACCCTTGACAAGATCTTAGCTTTACGGTGAGGTGTTGCGCATCAGGAACCACAGAATAAGGCCAGCACCAGCCAAAGCCTGAGCCAGTTAAACAGCCTTGATCAGACCCATGAGAAACCACTGAAGAGAAGTGACACTGCATCTCAGAGCCCTAACTGGGACATACGGACATCCAGCTCCCAAGAGCTCAGCTTGGTAACCCCAGTGAAGTCGTCAGGGATCGGCACGCCCGCCATCACTACCACAGCCCAAGCTGTGCCAAGCCCTGGCCAACGGCAAGGCAGAGTCATGAAATCCTTTGCAATGACAAGGCTGAGGATAATCATGCTAAGTGACTGAGAGGATCGCTTCTCAAGGGCTTTCAAAAACTAAACCGCAACTCTATTCTCCTTTACAACCAGCAGCAGAAGAGTTACAGTAGGGATGCTGTTATATACAACATATGCATATGAACGATGCAAAATACTTAGCTATAACTCCACCAGACATTTCTTGATGCTTCTGTCATTTCCTGACCAGATTTAAGAGCCTGGATCCAAACCCTGGGTGCTTTGCTGTGTGCTCAAAGTCCCAAAGCTGGGAGTGCTGCAAAAGCCTTCTGGTGCTTTTGTGTTAGAGGGTGGTTGGTCTTCCAAATACACATTAATTACTTCACAAATAACTGTTAACACCCCTGATGATTGCCATAAAAATCTCTTCCTCTTTCTCAAAACTAATTGCAAAAGGAAAACCAGAAAAGGACTTTTTTTGGGTGTGGTATGATAAATGGAAAGGATACTGGAGATGTCTGAAGTGACAATACTGTTCGCTGGTCATGTATGCATTGCTGGGATAATCCAAGAAAGCACCAATCAGACATGACTTAAAGAGCTGGGATTTACATAAATTCCAGTGTGGAACGTGTCATCTGTACTCCTAAATACAAAAGATGGCTGGATTCCTCCGCTGGTTCACATTTAGGCCCCAATTCAAACCTCTTCAAAGCACATGCTTCATTGTTGACATAAACAGGGATTCCTTCCCAAAGCGGGACCTTCGTGTGCCGAGCGCTGGCCTTTAGCTCGCCAACATTCTCCAAAACAAGAGCCTGAAAAGCTGCTGTGGGAATATCATGCCTGTTTACTACACTTACTGTATCTCAGTGATCTCACATCTAATGGATGCAGTTTAAAAACAGAAATATTTTCCCTCCTAAACAGATCTATTTTTGCTACTGTAACAAATAGCATCAATTACAGATAAGTGTCTACGTCTCTATTTTTCCATCTGCAAGTACAGAAAATAGTAATTTGCTGTTCCAAAGGGCTTTTCATGCAGACTAACGAGGACATCTCACTTTAAGAAAAAAAAGAAAAATCACATCTATGCCAGAATTTCTCCACTTACTATTGCTACATTATTGTAATAATGCAATATAGAAGATGACTACCATTAAGCATTTGAAAGATGGCACATTTCTCCCTGTAACTTTTTGGTCTTTTCAGCACTTTCAACAGTGTACTTCCTAGAGTCAGTTCCACTGTTTGCTTCAACAGTCCGTTTGTCGGTTTCCTGTTGCTCGTATGGGTATTTCTCATAGCAAGAGGAGAGAACGATGTTTCCAGAACAGGAAAAAAGTGAGAGTAAAGCCAAAACACTGGCAGGGTGATCCCGGGGCATATGCCATGCTCGAAATTATACTTCTTGCTTTAATGTGACTTGGGATTTAAAGCTGATCATCTCCCTCTAACAAGTATACTTTGTAATTTTGAAAAGCTGTCAATTTACCTTGCTGTAGCAAACGCCACAAGCATTTATTGAAAAAGGGGATTTTAAAAAAGCTGTGACAACCTGCCTGTGCCTTACAAAGCTGTATGAGCTGAGCAAGGATTCCTTGCCGGAGGAGGTTGGGGGCAAGGCCCCGACCAGACTATCTATCATTAGCCCGCGAGCTTCTCGGGCGGCAATGCTTGGGCTGCAGAGCCGGTTCCTCGGGGGGGCTGGCTTCCTCAGCATGCTGGCCGAGGCTGTATTTATGAATGGATCTGACGGAACTCCGCCATGAGCCCACGGTGTAACTGCATCACCCCATTGTTGCTACACACGCAGAGCACTCACTGGGGAACAAAAAGCTGAATGAAGTGGAGCAGCTGCCAACTCAGGCAAAGACAACTTAGGAAACTATCTCATTCTTCCTTTCTTTTGGAGGCTATTTTGTCTGTTGTTTCCTTGCATACAAAATGTGGTCTGCAACAAATAAGGCAGGATAAGATACAGCGAGTCCTGTTACTTGGTTCCAAAACCACAGGCCTTAAACACTACAAAGGAGGGGATAAATGGTATATGTGTGGTAGGGACAATATTCAAATGCTATCCATTCAACACAGATTTCCATGATTTTATACTGTAGCTCAACAGACACTGAATTCTTGAGCATGGTGGTTCTAAACGTCATTTCTGTACAGAAATTTGCAGGGACCGTCAGGAAGGGTCTTTTCAGACCTTGGGGAAAAAAATCACAACACTGACATACGCAGCATATGTAAGTGGAGATATTTTAAATGCCATTTATTATGGATCTACTCTTCAAAAAAGCCTGACTCCACATTTTCAAGGGCTTAGAGACAGCTGTTTCAATAAGACTTTAAGAAAAGCCTGACTCCTTTTTCTCTTTCTACCTCGGGCCCTTAAATGCGCTTTGGATTTTCAAAACCACTCAGCACACACCTGTTCCCACCTGGGAAGAGACTTTTAAAAAGGACTTGTGCCCATGTACAAACCTACATGCTGTCTCTGCCTGAAAACCCTTGCTGCTGATGCTAGGGAAGACCACTCCTTTTGTCATCTGGATGCAACCCTGAGAGCTGGGCTCCAGGAAGATGTTCCTTATATGCACACGTAACTCTCATTATCACACAGCGTGAATGTGGCCAGCCCTTCTGGCGGCTATGGTACTACAGAGTTTATTACACAAACAGCTACCAACCAGCTTAATTTTGCATCTAACTCTGACAGCTTTTGTCAATGATGTGAGCCTGAATGTATTTCTAACACGAGATAATTGTTTCTACGTTTCAGTGCACTCAGCCTCATAGAAAGAGGTTGGAAGGGACCTCTGGAGGTAAATTAATGCAACCTTCTGCTCAAAGTAGTCTTAAAACTTAGTTGTGTGCCTAATTCTCACTGACTTTAGCCTACAAAATTCTGGTCCAAGGTGTTTTGTAACAGGTAAAGACCTCATCTACCTACCTCTGCAGCAGCTTCTCGGAAACGTTCATGTATTTCTCCACCACAAGGAGATCTGGGGCACCAGAAAATGCAAGGGTGCAGGATACGTTCAAGGGAGATGGCAAGCAGTAACCATGCCCTGCACATCATTTAGGAGAACGCTCCCAGGCACGGCCAGAGAGGCAATTTCCAGACACATGGCTAGTGAGCTGATACACTGAACTGACAGCTGCTCTTCCAGGAGGTGAAGAGAGAGATCTGCCCAAGAGGCCTGTGCCAAAACAGAATATTGATTGCAAGGTCTTAAAATGTGCCCTACTCTTTCAGCTATCCTTCCTCATATTCCATAATCGTACACAGTGGGGATGCTCATATCCTCCTCTGAAGCATCTGGCTCCACCTGGGACAGGATACTGTGTGCACTGGAGGGCTGGTCTGGGATGCTATGGAAAGTCCAGGCTTCCTGAGTTGTTTATTTTTCCATTGCAATGACCCACCAAGAGATTCACATGGAGCTTGGCAGCTTCCGGTGAGTAGCTCTGTTAACTCTTTGCCCACTAGCCCCTCCTCTCCTCTTCAAGAAACAGCAAAGGAAACGTTCCCACTCTGGCAGTAAAACAGATCAGAACATGCAATTCCCATTCTGCAGAGCTGTGTGAAGCTGTGTGAGACTAGCTCTTAACGACTCTTTGGAACAATAATGATCATAAAAGGCAATTCAGATATACCATGCAGAGCTACTTTCACTACCCAGTAAGGCTGCCGAGCTTCTCAGCTTCTCCAAGAGTAGCTCCCTGGTGTTTATTTTGGTAGGTGGAAGGAGTAATGAAACTGAGGTTTGCATGGCTTCATTGTCACGGTCTCTTCAGACTGTGATTCACCAAATGGCCCAGGGCAGCTATTTATCACACATAACTGTTACCCCTAGGATGACACTGGCAGGATGCCTTGTACTATCTCATCTAAAGTCTGGAGCACTGCTTTGGATTCACATAAGGACAGCTGACATCAATGTGTTTTTGAAAGAAACACTCATGTCTCGGTTGTTTGCTTACCCAACAGCTGGGTTTTAAATTAAATGCTGTTTATTAATAATATACTTTTGGTCTAATTCTTAATGAAACATCCATTAAAAACATCATAGCACTAAATGCCAAACTCCAGTCTCAGTTACACCAGTGTAAACCTAAAATAACTCCATTGACTTCAGCCTCTTGGTTTATGCTGCTATTTCCTAGCAAACAGATAGCACCCTCAAATTATTATTATAAAACAGTAAAAGTTCAGAAAAGCTCATTGCAGTTAAGTTGCATCAGTATTTCATTACCATTCTCTATTTCCATACGCTTGCAACTTTGAAGCTGAAATTTTTCATGCTTCACCTCAGATGGAGACATTTTTTGTAAAGCCAATGAGAAAATCCCATCATCTGTTTCCATTCTAAGCAATCACATACACCAAAAGAAAAAGATCCAGAAGCCCCGGACACCCTCCAGTCGGGAAGGACTGTCCTCCAGCTCTCTGCCATTTCCTGTGGGCTACCAGAAGGCACAGGGCGGGGCAAGAAGTTTTTTCTCTGCAGGACTGTAATTTCTGTGAGTTCCCTTGCTTTTCCACCACGTGATGCTCCTGAAGCCTAGGAGCTCTCGTTTCTTTCTCCTCCCTAACCTCCCTTTTGAAAACAAAATAATTCACACAGTGACGATGAATTAATTGTGTCGCTGCAGGAAGAGCTCTCAGGCATCAGAAATTAGGAAGTGAGAGAACTGAAGCTGTTCAACTTTCCCAGCGTAAAATGTATCACAATAGTCTTTACCCTTCATTAACACAGCCTTGGGCTAACTCTTACACAATCTAGCCAGTACATTTTTTTCAACAATACATTTTACAGATGAGGCTGGTATTACGACGCAGACTGAGCATGGAAAGAGTCAGCTGGGATCCCGATTCAAGCAGGGCTCCACAGGTGAGGCAGCAAGGCACCCTCCAGCACCCAGAAACACATGGAGAGGGGCAGCAGGAAAACCTGTGGGTGTAATTCCCCTCTGTGAGGAGCAGCTATGCAAGCTAGCAGATGCATCCAGCCTTGTGGAACCTTCTGAACGTGCCCCCCATGCAGCACAACTGCAATAACCTTGCCACAGTAAGCTGTTCCTTACTCACCTACTATTAGGTAAAGATTACTGTGGCAAAGGCTGCATCAGGAAGGGATGTTCAAAATGTCTTTGCTGGCAAAAATGATGGGGGAGGGAGGGAAATGTTCTTTGCTGTGATCAGGTAGTCAAGGTACAGATAAGTATCTTGTAAGGTACCAGTGATGTAGCCCTTGTGGCTCTGGCCCATGTCTGGAGTCTCACCTAAGCTGAGTATCAGCAGCACTATGCAGTCCTGTCCATGCTGAAAAAGAACAAGGAGGGAAAAGATCCTTGTGACTGCATAGGGAAGCCCTTAGAGGAGATGAAGAACTACCCTGAACAACTCCCTAGCATCTCCAGAAAGATGGAACCCGGCTACTCATTGGTCAACCAAAATCCACCAAACACATCAAACACAAATACACCAGCAAGGGCTACATTGGCATCTTCCTTCCAACAAGTGATAAGTTTATCTGGAGCTCACCAATAAGGGCAACCTGGTCTCGTGATGGAAAGACTGCATCATTAATCAGGTGGCAAAGCGATGAGCTCTGCTGAGGGTTATCTGTTGTAGGTCTGGGTTTTGGTGGAGCACCACTTGCTTCTGCCTTCAAAAAGCACTTCCAAAGGACTACTCAGGGATTTCTGCAGGCAGTGATGTGCTCCATTCTGCTACACAGCAGGAGAAGCCGGCACCAACCATGTGAAGACTCCCCCTAAACTTTCCAATTACTCCCTTCTTCGTTACTCTGTATGTCTCCTTGTCCCTCCACTGCCACCGTAAGGGCTATTTGTGTTCCCACTCCTCATCCCACGCTGTCATTCCCTTGCTCTCATCATTATCCTTGTCCTGCTGACTACCAAGTTGGTCTATCAGTCAGGCTGCAACTTCTATAGCTGTAGCACAAGAAGCTCACTGACAATTATGGTTAAAGATATTCCTCTCATCCCCATCTGGCCCTGTGCCACAGTGCTCAGCTCTCTCAGCTGTTTGTGAGGTTGTTCTTAAAAATCTATCAGTGAACTGATCTAGCTTAGAAACCAAGCAAGCCCCCTTCTCCCCACAACTCTGAAACAACAACAAGTGGTCCTTCCCCCCTTCTTTAAGCTCCACCAGTTCCAGGATGGGGCTTGAACCACAAGGGCACGATCAGTTCTGTGGGCACACATCAGCAAAAACAAGCATGAAAATAAGCAGCAGCCAAGTAGAAAAAACTTTCTCTGGCATCATCATATAACAAGGAAAATCATAGCAGCGGGGCACCAACCTGTCAGACACTCCATGGAGTTCAGACGTGGGGCTATACAAGAAGCTTGTACTGGCTAGCACCAACCACTTTCCTCATTCTGTGGATATTCACAATCTTGGCTAAAGACAGGACCTTTGCTCTCCCTAAATCCTCGTCTTTCTCTGCCCTGTTCTCTCATGTCCCTCTCACATCTGCCCACTTGTCTTAAGAGTCCTCCTGGACATTTGCTGGATGCAGTATCCAAAACACATCATGTTACATCCAGTCAGACAAACATCCACTGAGAAAACTTCATTCAGCCAATAACTGCCAATATCAGTACCAATAACAGATAATTCTTGTTATCCACATAAATGAAGTAAATCTAATGGATTTACCCAGTCTAAATGTACCAACTGTACAAATGAGCTTTGTACAATACTTGCACCAGGCCATGCAGTCTGAATTGTTATATAGGATTATTCTTCTTGCACGCTCCTGCTGCTTACTGTAATGTATCACCACTCTGTTTCTCTACACTTATAAAGCAGACACCAAAGAGCAATTACGTGTGTAAAATTTTCATTTACACTGAAATAAATCTATGTTAAACTCCTGCAGCTACTGGATTTACATTATAAGCCGTCAGAATTGGAAATGTTCCTCCTTCTGAGCAAAACCCAGTTCCAATAAAAAGAAATGGGAAGCCCCAGAACTGCATTTGAAAATTAGGATCAACCTGATTCTAAGAAAAAAATAAATAGCAGAATTCTTCCCTTTTTGTTAAACTGGACTATTCCTTTTTAACCAAAATGCAGAATATTTTTGGAAAAAAACAAACCTTCTCTTTACAATGTTATTACAGATCTAATAATTGCACAGAGTACTTACTCTGTGAAGTAAAAGCAATAAGAAGTTATATAGTTAGCACATGTTAAGTATGATGCATTGGAAACTGATACTTCTATGGTAAAAAAAGCATTATCTTATTAGTGACTTGCGTCTCAGAAGGTCTCACTAACTTTCTTTCCATTTGAGTGAATTTCATCATGGCAAAAAACATCAACTTTGCAAGAGGTGAAACTCCTGCTCATCCACAGACCAAGTGGTTTGGATTTGCAGGACCAGAAGCTCTCCCCACAGTGTCTTGACATTGGGGTGCAGCAGGAGAGGTACCAGCCCTCAGGGAAGGCACCCTGAGTGCTCCTTTCAGTCCTCCTAGCTTTCTGCTGAACACTGCCATGCAGAGATGTCATGTTTTCATCTTCTAATGCCCCCACTAGATTCTGATGCCAGAACAGAAAATTCACTTTTGAGTGAGTTTGAGCACCACTGAACTGCCATCAGATTCACCTCTCCTATTGACAATGGGACCTTCTGACAATCCACGACATGCCCTTCATGGGGCAAGCTTAGTGAAGTTATAGACAAAACCCCAGTCAGCCTGGGTTGCACCTGTCTCACACTGTGACAGTGATAGAGAATTAGCTCATTATTCACTTCCTTTAAGTCACGGATTTTTAGACGATACCTCACTGAGGCCCAGAAGAGCAGTTTCAAGGTTGTGAACACAGGACTGACACACATACTGGTTTACCTTATGCCCCAGGGGATGCTGTCTGCCTGCTTGCACCATCACCCAAGGCAGTACCCAAGGCAGCTTTCCCCTACAGCACGCCTGACAACCAGCCAGGGTGGGCAAAGCAGGCTCTCCCCACCAAGCTGCTGAACAAAGCACGAACAAAAACTCTGGACATCCAAAGCACTGCAACTAAGGTGCTGGCTCCACACTTGCAACCCGCTAACTCCATGAGCTCCCCTCTCCTTTGCTCCAGAGGGCTTCTGGGACCAGGCTGGGCTTGATGGTCCAGTTCTTCACTGCTTCATCAGAAGTGAAAGGAGAAGAGGAATGCAGGACACTCACCACATCTGTGTTTGTGATCTTGGCCAGGAGGTCCGTGAGTCTGTCCCCGTCATCGAGCTGAAGGCCACAGATGGCTGCTCCCACACTTCCAGTTGCTATCATTGATGGTGGGTACATGGCAAAGTTAAAATCTGCAAGAACAGATCTGGGAATTAGTCCAAGCCCAGATCAGAAAAGCTGCAAAACATCAGAGGCAAGCAACATAAAAAAAAACCACACCCAAGAATAAAGAACAGGGAAGTAGAAGAAAGGGAAAAGTGCCGCTCTTTTTGGTCTGGTGGAGCTCATTAGTCACACAGCTCATCACAAGCAGTCAAAGGAGGGGTAACAGATCTGCAAATTAAAATGGAAATGCAGTTTGGTCTTTTATTCTCACTGATGCATAAAGTAAACTTGGACAATTTTTAATAGACTTTCCTTAGTTTTAAAGAAAATGAAAGAGAAGAAGGAGGCTTTATGTAATTTATGTCAGAAATTTGGGTCTCAGTCACATTAGAGCTCTCTGTATAACCGGAAAACTAACTGGAATACGGTATCACAAAGGACCAAACTGAGATTTTTAGTCACGTCAATTTTTAAAGGCTTAATTAGCTTGAGCATTTGAAGACCTGTCCAGGAAAGAGATTTTAATTAACAATTCATCTTTACTACCTTTGCAATTAGGAAGCAAGAACACTTGTAGCTCATAGCTACATAATCAAAGAAAAAACAAAGATTGCATTTTTCATTACTACTATTTCTTAAAAAACAAGTACATTTCAAAACTTCCTCTCACACATCTGCAGAGATCAGGAGAGAAATGAAAACAAAACTAAATGTTCTTGTGACCTTTATAAGGCGACTTTATGGTTTATGATACTGCCATTGCCACTGGCTTATTGGCATGTCTTTTTAAATACCATTTCCAGTAGATTTTCTTGGTTACTGATATCTTCTTAAAATTAAACTTGGTTTGCAAGTTGTTTAGTTCAACAGTAACTCATTAACAAACCCTTCTCTACCAGTTTTCAGCTGGGGAGACTGGAGGAACAGGAAGAAGCAACCCAAGTAGTATGTAATATGAAATAAACCACTATCAACATAGTCATTCAATTTACAGAAACTGATTGTTACAGAAAACTGCCCTTCTTTTAAGTGCAGATCCCAAGCCTTCTCTCTCCAGCTAGTACAAATTCTACAACCCTCTTGATGCCTGCCTTACCACCCAAGTCTTAGACACATGGAAAGTTGTTTTCAGCCTCCCAGACTCTGAGCTGGCAGATACTGCAATAGCTGTGGAGATGGCATGTTCTTCTCTAGGCTGGAATATGTCCCTGGGACACACAAAGAATGAAGCAGTTGGGTGAGAATGGGACTTGGGTCATAACATTCATTGAGGTGGACTGGACAGGGGATGTTAAAAGCAGGGAGAGAAAAGGAGGAGATGAAACCCTGACATGGATTCATCTGTCTCACAAAGCCACCAGGAGATGACCACTTGCAAGCCCCGCCATTGCACACTGCTGAAACCCACTGTCCTTCCTAGCAGGGACGCTCAGCAAACATCACACTCTGACAACCACTTCTGAAGGAGCAAATTCCCACTGACTGAAGCAATGAACACAGACTGTCATTATTATAAAAATAATAATGATGCACTACTGTAATAGTAAGAACCTATTGTACATAGGAAAGCTGATGATGTTGGAAATTAATATATATTGTCCCCGCTAACGAGTGACTCAACAGGAGAGCCTTGACACCTACTTACCAGTGCAGGACGCAGCCCTGAGGATGTTGATCTCAGCATGTGTCAAGGTAACAGGAATTGCACTTCCATGATCAAAATCACTTTCACGTTTACCTCATACGGATTTATACACACACATGCAAGGGCTAGCCCCATCCAGCCTGTAAATGCATGTCCAGGAAAAACAGATAAGGCTACCTGACACATGCCACATGTACTCCCCACAGAACCTGCCCTATCCCCAGTGCCTCAGTCTGCGGTTGCACTTATCATTGCACCAGACCTCGAGACCAGGCCATAAATACAGTGTGATTTTAAGTCCTTGAAATGGCTCTCTTTTTATGCCGTTTTGCCTCTCTTCTTAATTCCTACTGACGGGGGCCCTAGCACTTGACTCTGGGTGACTCTTGCAGTAGCTCATTCCTGTGGGTTGATCGGGTAGCTAGTGGATCCACGGAAGACATGTGACAGCTGGGCTACCAGTTTACAATGTCCATTTGGCAATCGGTTTACAAAGTCCAATATGGAAACCAGGAATGCTTAAAGGATTCCAATAGCAAGACATTTTTGTAAAGGTCTTAAATGTTTATGTGTTTGTGTGACTGTCTAGAGTGTCCTCCTGGTCCATGGAGCAAATCACAGAATCATAGAATCATAGAATGGTTTGGGTTGGAAAGGACCTTAAGGATCATCGAGCTCCAACCCCCTGCCATGGGCAGGGACACCTCCCACTAGCCCAGGTTGCTCAAAGCCTCATCCAGCCTGGCCTTGAACACCTCCAGGGATGGGGCATCCACAACTTCTACCAACCTGTTCCACTGCCTCACCACCCTCACAGTGAAAAATTTCTTTCTCATATCTAATCTAAGTCTGCCTTCTTTCAGCTTATAACCGTTGCCCCTTGTCCTCTCACTACACTCCCTGATAAAGAGTGTTTCCCCATCTCTCCTGCAGGCCCCCTTTAGGTACTGGTAAATAACAAACGTCTATAAAATACAAGAATGTTCAAACATTTATGGAAGAGACTAGTGTCCCCAAAATCTACTGTCATCTACATAGAGTGATTCATCAGCAATTCCACTAACTTCTTTTAAAAAGGAATAAATTAAAGAAGACTACATCTCCATGGATCAGTTCCTCTTCTCGTACGCACTGCATATGCTTGGGTTTGCGAATCCCATGTGCTTGCCATGGCATGAATGAGGCTGCACTTGGCCAAGGTGGACCTAAGCTGGGATGCAACTTCTGCACTTAAATCTTTGGAGTTAACAAACCATCTCCGACTTACGCACTGGAACTATGGGCGGCAATGGATTTTCCACGATTTAACCTTCCTTGTCTCAAGTTTTGGGGAAGATGTAACACGAAGATGATGAGAAACCTCTCAAACTCTGTTGGCATTTGGATACTCCCTATGGAAGCTATGACGCAGTGGGTGAGAACGAAAACCCACCCCCTCCCATCCATCGTTTGAGCTGGCAGCAGGGCAAAACAGATCTACTCGGAGGCTTGGATGGACCCACACACAGAGCAGCTTCAGCCAGCCCCAAGCTGCTGGCAGGGAGACCCAAGCAAGAGGGAGCTCCTGGATCCTGCACCCAACACTCAGCATTGCCCAGGCACGATGGGCTGAGTGAAGGACACAGATCCAGCCTGCCCTCTGAACTTGCACCCTAGGGGCTTGCATCCTAGGGGCTTGCATCAGGACCCTCACATTATCCGAACACTGTTTTTTTCCTGGTTGAATTTGTATCTACTCCCAGAAACCGTCTTCCTAGGAAGCTGAATAGAGCCACAGTGCCCCTGCCAACTAGCACTGCTGTAGGTCTGCTTCCACGTGGGGTCACATGAGAACATTTCTATGCCCAATAACCTTGTTAGTTCCCTTAATATCATTCATAATGTAAATGAGACAGCAAGCGAATGGCCAGAGGCCCAGACTAAAGCTCAGCATCCAGAAAGTCTTACATTGCCTCTAGCTCTAAACTAACTTCCCTCCATAACAAGCACCATAAACTTGGCTATCAAAGCTACACATGCCCAGTCTTTGTTGTACAACAGGCAGCGATTTGTATCACTGGCTTCTATTTTTAGCATATTAATTAACTACTGCAACTGGTGAGGCAAGTGTCTCCAACTGGAGAGTGTGGCGCCATTGTCTGAAGTCATCACCTCATCTCGTGCTATTGAAAATCATGGCAGTGACCCTCCTGCTGATATGAATTTAACCTGACATGCCCACAAAGGGATGGGGGGTGGTGCACCAGTTTTGTGCACATGGCTCTCCATATCACCCTGGACCCTATTAGTGTGGAAAGAGCTCATTGAAAGAAAAGAAGCCACATTGTGCTGGGCCACCTAGAGGGTTGAATAGAAAAGGCTGAGGAAAAGAGCAGGCAGCGGAATAAAGGCTGTAATTAACATATTTCCATATTCAAGCAAAGCAATAACTACGTGAAATGTTTGTCAAGGTGCAATGAAAGCATAAATATTAAGCACCGTATCTGAGGGGATGCAGAACCTCCCTCCAGGTCCCTTACATTCCATTGAGAAATTCAAAACAAGCTTTTTATGTGTTATTTTCAATTATAAACCTCTATCCCCGCGTCCCCCATGACAACAAGCCAATTCCTGCCATCCTCGCTCAGTTTTCACCCAGGTAAAACTGTCCCCAGAATTAAGTCAAAAGCTTGCCCTGAGATTAAAAAAAAATTAAAAAATAAAAGGGAGAGAGAAAAGACCTAAACATACGAAGCTGAAACATATGCTTTTACTTTAAATTCTTGTTGGAGATTATAAACCCTGAATTACAGAGGAAGTCTGACAAAAAGCACTTCTTACTGGACACCTGAAGCAAGGCTATGGGTCAAATCCTTCTTTCAGACCTATGTGCAACCCTAGTTAACAGGCACCCAGAGCCTGCACCAAAGGCATGGCTCTGACTCTAACTCTGCTGTGACTTATGCAATTCCACAGTAAAGTACAGAAGTCTTGTTAAAAGTAGAGGAGTGCAACAACGTGTAGTCTACAAGGATGTGAACATAAGAACACTTCAAGGAAGAAATGGGAGGAAAGCAGGAGTTGTTTTACCTTCTATTGCCAGGCAATAAACACCAGAAACCATCCCATCCCCATTTCGCTATTTTTTCCTAAAGGACCTTAAAAACAAGGGACTGACCTTGCACAATGCCACTGACTTGACTGTTGGAAATAAAAAAAGCCAATATAAGAAACAGTGCCCTTTAAAACACAGCCATCTCTGGACCAGGCAGACAGAGTTATCAAGCAAATTCAGGGTACCCTGAATCCATGCCCTGATTGCAGACTGGAGCTAACACAGCCAGGGCGGGAACGTATGCACACACCAAGGACGTTTTTCTGCTGGCGCAGCACACAAAACCCATAACTCAGGTTCTAGGACCCTGTGCACCGTGGCCAAGCTGTTTTGTTGGCTCTCTTCTGATCCAGTGGACTTACCACCTCTGAGCCAGGAAAATGCAAGGTTGACCGTCAGTCTAAAGCAGGAGGGAACTCGAGGCAGGAACCCAGAGAGGTCCAGCCAGGGGAAGTCCTTACTCACAGCCAATAAATGAAAACTGCCAGAAGGAAAAGAGCACTCACAAATATCCAGGCTGAAAGTGCCCCATGTGCCAAAGACAGGTGGCAACTCTACCTTCTTACAATGGTCCTTGTTAATCCTCTGGCTGCAGGTTGTTTCTTTTAACAGCCAGTTTTCATCTCTGTGATTTGATAGGGGTTTATATTCAGAATTGCAAACAGAGAACTGGAAACCTGTCACGAACAAGACAATGCTCCCACAGGGAGGGGGTGGGGGGGAAGGAATGTTACCTCCATCAGAATAGAATCATGATAATCATCAATATCAGTTTATAAAATGATATAGGTAACAGTCAAATTTCACCCAGCCTCAAACTTCACTCAGCCTATGACTTCACTATGAGGACAAGCATAGATCTATATTTTACCAGGTAAGTTTAAAAGAAAGGTCTAAGGGAAACAATATAAGTAGTTAATTTAATTCTTGCCTGTTTTGATCCAAATGTAGTTCCAGCATCAGTGTGCTACTTTTTTTTTCAAATGCAGTTGGGTTTAACTCCACTGGCCATTTTTTTTCTCTTGCTCTCGTCTTTCTACAAGATACAGCAAAATTTTCCCCATGTTAACTATCTCTGCTTTTAAAGGCAAAACCAGATGACTCTTCAGCCCTTCAAAACAGGGCATGGTGATGCCAAGAACGATCAAACAAAAAACTGTTAAGTAAAGTAGGATGCAGACCTTCTTCTATTCCTTACGTGGCAGGAGGGCAGACACCTAATTCTGTTCCTGGGCTACAGTAAGGGAAAAAGTATTTGGCCTTTATAGAAAGAGGTCTAAAGTATCCAAAAAAAAAAAGTTAATGATACATCACAACCATCCAATTGAGGTAGAAACACGGAAACATGGTTAACAGCCTATGTAAAGTATATGAGCACCCAGTACAACCCACTTATTAGCTGATCATAAACTCTATTTCTGAACATCTGTCTGCACTGATTTTTAATTTCATTTGTTCTACACCTTCAGTAAGGAAGCTGAACCAAGGATGAGGATTATGTTTGTGCTTGAACCATCAAAAGGTCAGATCTGCAGCTGGTAGGAAGAAGGGCAACATATCTGGCAGCACAGGAATTATGCCAGCTTGTACCAGCAAAGTCGATCTTCCTCCTTTTCCTTCCACCTCATCTTCCCAGATTTGATAGGTCCTACAACATAAGGAGTGAGTCTGTTCATATGAAACACTCCCCAGGCCCTGCTTACTGGTTGACGGAGTTTCCATGGTTCTTGTGGCTTCACTTTGCTGGAAAGCTCAATATACTGATACGAGCTGCTTCTCCCAGGAACAAGCAAGAACCGTCTTTTGTATGGCAATAAATTAATGTGGCTTATTCTTTCTTCTGTCATGCAAGAAGTATTCGTGCAACCACTGCCACTTTGCAACATGCTTTATTTCTACGAGATTAATCCACACAACGAAGCCTCTGTGGACTTCCTTCCGTCCCTCTGCAAAGAACATGTCCTGAATAAAACTCGTATCACACTTTTATGCTCTGCAGGGACAGAGCCCAATAACTCTTACATTGGCTGAGAGGAGAAGGATGCATAGTAGACTTGCCCAGCAGGAGTCCTGAGGACCAAACATGCCTCTTGGTGTTACAAAGCATTCTGTGTGGTTACCCTCCAGATCACTAGTAGGGTTGTGGGCCTCATCTTGCAGTCTTTGCTCAGACAACACTCCCATTGACTTCCACAGAACTTCTGTCTGAGTAAGGACCCAAGACTTGGCCCAGAAGCTAAAGAAAAAGTCTTCTCAGCTTTCAACTGCGATGATTAATGTCCCAGAGACAGTGGGCAGAGGTTTGGCACACAGTACCAAACTGACTTAAAGCCGAAATTTTCCTCCTCTTTCTTAGCCTCTTTGCAGACACAGGCTTTGAAAGCCACCAGTCTATGAGATGCTGCATTGTACCCATCACGGGAATATCTCACCTGCCATAGGACTCTGCTAAAGCACAGAAGAGACCATGCAAAGGGCTGAGTCTTGGGATCTACACAAGTTGCCTCCTGTCTCTGCAAGTCTGAAAAGCTTTTTTGCTTCCAAGTTTTACATGTGACTTAAATCACACACTGAAAACCTCCTCACTGAGGTTAGTCTCTCCATTACAGCTTGTGTTCGGAGATATACAGCTCCTCTTTCTGAAAGCCTGACTTGCACAGCCTTGTCCTCCCCCAAAACCCATTCCCTTGTAGGCTCTGACACAATAAGGGACAGCCTGCACCAAAACAGTGGCACGTACAGCCTTCAACAAGAGAGTGTGACTCAAGGAAGCAGCTGGGCATCTGTGACTCTCAACAGTCTGGAAGAAGAAATGAAGGACACGCTGAGGTCAAGGAAATAACGGATGGTCCTCTTCTGCTCTGCACGCAGCTCTGTAGTTGGTGCCCCTTCCCGCTCCTCCAGGAGTGATTCCCTGGGTTGGAGCGTGGCATGTACAACTAAATGGACAACCCCAGAGAAAACACTCCTGAACTGTGGACCACTGTGCGAAAAGACAGAGAAGGAACAAAGGCTGCAAAGCAATGAACAGATGGAGGTGTGGTCAGAGTGGCAAAGTGACATGATCCCAGAGACCAGAAGGGCAACCTCCATTGGGCTTACAGATAAACAGGATCCTCTGACGCTGAAGAAGCAGTAAGCATCAATTTTGCCAAGCTACACTGGAAGGACAAGGGCTACACATGCACCCTCTTAGTGCCTTTAAAATTCAGAAGACTCCTGAAGGAGATTTTAGCTTGCATGGGGAGCCAGCAGCAGGATGAGAAAACAAATGACATCATGACAGACTAGGCTATGACAGTGCATGTCAACCTATACGCTCTTAGTGTGCAGTGAGCGAGGCAGCTTGAAGAAAGCTGGCCTACACATGGGCAATTCCCAGCCAACAGATCAAGCTCTCGCTTAATGACAATACCCTGTTTGCATGGCCATGGTGCTGGCAGCACAGCCAGGGATGGGCTGCAGGCAGACACCGCTTTCGGCCCATTCCAGTGCAGAAGGAGGTTCCTGAAAGCCTTGTGAGTGCAGGCAAAGGAAAGACAAAACTTTTTATTCAGGGAATAAGGTTCTGTCTTGCTCAGCAGCCATATGTTCAGATGGGACCAAGGGCAAAGAGGGATACATTCCAGTTTCAGTCATGCTCATGTGAATCATTAATCACTGCAAGGACTGGGGAGAGGCTGTGGATTTATATACATGCAGCTTTTTTTCAGAAACTGGGCTCAAAATAACAAACAGAGAGTGCCAAAATGATACCATGACTGAGAGGACTATACAAAAGAACTGAGTACCATCTCTTTTTGCATAACATTCAAAGGGAAAGGAGAACAGATGAATATTAAAGTGATCTGATGCATCCAGCACAACATCCGTAACTGTTAATGGTTGCTTCCCTCTCTGTTTGCTGACACAGAGCATTACAGGACTGAGATCACAGCCGGCTCTGTAAAGGCAGGGAACACTTGGGAATTTCTCGTATAATGCTTTTGCGAGGAAATTAAAGTGGAGCAGCTGGTGAAGAAAAATTGAGGATAGAGGAAAAAAGTCCAAAATATGCCAGATTTTGCACGATACACTAAGAAGAAAAAGTACGTGAGAGCAGAGAAAGCTGCACTGAGATGGAAATAAAAAGAGATTCACTGCTGTGCTCCAGACCAGAGCCATTACCCAGTCAGCAAGGTCAGGTGTGGTAACAGTAAAGAGTCAAAAATGAGATAAAAATACACATGGAGGGAGCAAGAGAATCGGCAGCCACATGCCAAAGGAGGTCATCTCATTGAAAGAAGGCTACTGGGGAAATGAAACACCAGGCTTAACCCAAGCTGGCAAAGAGCAGAAGCTTTGAGGGAGAAAGGGAAAGAAGAAACACAGCGTCCGATGAGAGCTCTGAAACAAACAGGACAAGAAAAGGAAATGACAACTGGATGTGGAAGGAAGTCTGATGAGAATGGGCTTTTCTTCACCAAGGAGTGTAAGAACAACTCCAAAAACAGTGGCAGTGAAAGGGAAATACAGCAGTAATAACATGACATTTCTATAATGCAAATGAGGGTAGCAGCTAGCTAGTAAACTGGGAATGAGGTAGAAAACTGGGAATGAGGGCTTGGGTACGATCTCTGCTTTCGAAACTGGAAGGGGTTGTGAGTGCTCCTCAAAACTAAATGCCAACACAGTTGTTTATAGAAAACGCGATAAGAGGGAAAGAAAATCTACAGCCAGCACCATAGTGCCCTGTCGTTCGGTAAGCTCTGTAGGCAGTCAGTTTTGTCTTTTCACATCTATCCACACGGCTATATGGAAAACTGCAAGGGTAGATGATTACAGACCAGAATTTGAAAAGTTAGATCATAGTTAAATCTATGTCACTCAAGAAAATGTCCTCTTGGATAAAACCAAACAAACCAAAACACTGTTGTAGGAGGTGAAAGCAACAAAAGAGAGGGAATTTTGGTCTGATTTGGAAGACAACACGCAGGTATGTTGGAGGTTGACGGCTGATAGTGTTGTGAGGATCCAGAGAAATGTCCATGAGAAAAGACCACCTTTCTCACAAGAAAAGGGTAGTGTGAACAAATCCTGGGTAAGGGTAGAAGGCAAAGAAAGAAGGCAAAACTGATGTAACAGATTAATCCTGAACTAAAAAGCTAATTAGTCCAGAAATGGATTACCAACAGTGATCCTGCAGACTTTGAAAAACATTTCTATTAACTCCTGTTTTGTCTGAAAACGATTGTGCAGCAGTGGGAAAAGAAAGGAAAGCTTGAGCATCTTGGTAAACAAAAAACCAACTACCCCAACACAGCCCATACAAGATTCTCTAAAACAGATTGACTGAGGCAGCAAAAACTAGCCTACATTGTAAAAGCAGTCACTACATCTCAAGTATCAAGAAGGAGGCATCACGGTAGACATCCATACACAAAAGCTGCACCCCGTCCTCTTTTCCCCTCTGCAAACATCCAGGCAGAACAGTTCCTATCACGAAGAACTAGGTATGTCAAACTGTAGTGAATTCAAACATCAAGCCATATACTACTTATACTACATATACTACTAATACCCTAGAAAACACTGCATGCTGTTTATCTGTTCCAGCTCTAGCTTCTATTAAGTGCTCTAACTGTTAATCCTTTGGCTGAAAATTAGAGTACGCTTATTTTCTAAAAGTCACTGGGGGGGGAAAAAAAAAACAAAACAAAAAAAAAAACAAGCAAAACCCAGTGTTTTACAGACAGGTATAAATTAAAACCCCCTCTTCCACAGAAGCAATTATTCTCATCTAAATCTTCAGATACTGTAGTCAGCCAAGCCTACAACAAAAGGGGAGCGTAATGGTTCCCTACGAAACAGTCTAGTTTCAGTGCTTTCTTGGAGTAAAGTTAGAGAAATCATTCAAATGTTTTTTTAAAAAAATATTTACTTTTAAAATTGTCATTCGCTATGCTTCAGTAATGTGGTAGCATCACATACATGTTAAAATACAATTTTTTACCTTTTATCTGGACAGCATCCAGTTAATGAAAAATTTACAAACACATTAAGTTAATGCATTAGCCCAATGCATTTTGGTCTAATGTGCCATAACAGCTTCTAGTATTTTGGCTGTCCCATATCTGTCCTTACAAATGATCTGTGGCCCTTTAAAAAAACTAGTAACTGGGCAAAGTAGAAAATCGTATGGTCTAATCCAGTCTTACTGACTTCACTGAAAAAGCACGACACGCGTTAGTAAATGTAGGACTGCAACTGCACTACTCCTCCCAACTGCAAGAATTCTGTTTATATGCCGTTTCAGGGCCTGATTCACGATGCCCTTTGCAAACAGTCGTACTAGCTTGAGCCATTCTTCCCGCACCACATAACAACAGAGGGGATAAAAACGCCTTTATACCACCAGTTAATCATCTGCCCTTTCAACCACAGGGCAAGTGGCAGACACATGCGGAGCACCTTGGCCTACCTGTGGCACAAAGGGCAATGAACGTTTGTGCATGCTTCCGGATCAAAAGCAACTTGTCTTTAGGTAGAGGCAGCTTCCTTAGGATGTGTTCAATGAAATCATGTGGGGTGACGGCTGCGAGGTTCCACTTCAACTTCCCCAGCACCACCAGCTCCCATTCCTGCAGGGGGAGACGAGGAAGGGAGAAGAAAGGCCATAAGCAAGCCTGAAAAAAAAAACCTGCTTCACGTATTTCTCTAATTCTATCATTGCTAAATTGGTTTTGCTCCATCGTTTTTTCTGTATGCCCCAACCCCTTTGAAGTTGTCGGCTTTATTCTTTTTTTAAATTTTTTTTTAAACACTGGAAATGTCAAGCTCTACTGAAAATAATGAGACCTGGCAGCTCCTGCCAAGATTTTACTTTTTTTTGTATCCAGTGCCGAATGCCCACCCAGAAAGTTTAGCCTGCAGTTAGATATTGCCAAGGTCACTGTGGTCCTTTCCTAGTAACTTCTTCTAAATGGCTATAGTCCTTACTTTATAGCCATTTAAAGCCCTAGGGATAACCACGCACAAAAATAATCTCGATATACGTTCTTTTTTTAAAGTTACGTTGATGCCATTCTCTCCCAAAACTGCACTCAAAAGCTCCAGCAGATAAATCTGATGGTGCTTAAACTACTTCAAGACAAACTCTGCAGAAAGGAAATGCACGTAACACGGCCAAGAAGTAGCCTGTGTAAATTATCTGCCAATAAATCATGTAGGTTCCATTCCCACATTCTTTGCACGCCCAAAACTCCCAGTGCAATCAGAGGAAACCTTGGGTGCATATGTAACTACCGGCCATGCCCTGCAATGTGATTACGTGTAGAAACGGTACCTAATCAAAAGATCTGGCCATGGGGCTAGACCTGCACACTTCAACATTCAAAATAAGTATTGAATACCTTACACTGCCCCACAGAGTGAACAAAGCTCAGGCCACGGACCCGTTTCTGTCTCATGCATCAACTATTAGCTATTAACTAAATCCCGCGCACTGATTCTTGAGTCCTGGTGATGCATGAGCCTGATGGAGCCTGGCGTGGCGGGGAGCCCCAGATAAGCTTGTAGAGCTGGCAAGTCAGAAAAAAAAAAGGTCCTTTAATTTTGTAGCCGAGGAGACGTCAACCAGCGTTGCTGAGAAACCATAAACATGGACCCCACAATGCCATTTCTGCAGTCGTTTCTCTGAATAGATGCCTGCTTTAACAGCAATTTACTTTCCTACAGACATTCCTACTGGATTATGACAGAGCCCTCCATAGCTTGAAAAATCTCACATTCACATATGTAACCAGCCCCAGAAACTACCAGAATATTTTTCCTTTCTCAAGAAAACCTGTAAAATGTTTCAACATAATGACAATTACATTAACTAAGGACTGATCTTCCCAACACTAACACAATGGGTTTTGATACAGAAGAGCACTTAATCCAGAGGACTGAATACAGGGAAGCACCTCAAAGCCATGCTGAAATCAATGTCGCACAAGAAGGCAGGCACATGGCTCCACATCTTCTCGCGTGGGGGCCACGGCGCTTCCCTGAACCGTCCATGCCGACGCCTCATGTCTGCAGCAGCAGCCACGGCAGGGTTTGCAGTGCAAAGCTCTTCACCCCGCAGGGGCAAAGCCTGCCCCTCCCCAGGGGAATTCCCTCTGCCTTCGCCCAGTGATTCACAGGATAAATTCTCCTGGGATTTGGCTGGCTACACGCATCCACCAGGATCTGCGAGGAGGAGGCCATCTGGCTGAACACGCATCTCACCGGGAGGCAAAGGTCTAGAGCTCTGTACCACGAAGCGCTTCGAAAATATTAAGTATTCCGTCGCATTATTTCAATTCTTTTTGTCTCTGCTTTCGCTACGTCCGAACTGGGCGAAGTACGACCACGAGAAGGACTACGCGTGGCCTTTTGCTCGCGGCGACGTTCAGCCGCGCTGAATTTTCCCCTCAGCGCCTGCCTCGGTGGGCGGGCCCCCCCCTCCCAACCACCCACAGGAACGAGGCTGCAGACCCCCCCCTTGCTGAAGCAGTCACTCACCCGCGGGCACGGGAGCCTGCCCAGATGCCAGCCCCCACGGCCTTCAGCAAGGAGCGGAGCCCCCCTCCCCTGTCCTGGGACACCGCCGGGCACCGACAGCCGGAGG
>NW_010139533.1:313-6679 GCF_000699245.1 Pterocles gutturalis | reverse complement strand
TCCTTGAGCCGCTGCTCCTCCCGGGCCTGTGTCCCCCATGCCGGTCCTGGGGGGTTCTCCCGGTGTAACGGGAATTTTCCTCGTTAATTTTTTAACTCGTTAAAATTTTGCTCGTTAATTAGGCTGTGCTAGCGGCTGGCGGCACTTGCCCGAGCTCTTTAGGGGCAGGACCCCTGTTTTGCTGCCCAGACTTCTGCAGGGTCAGCACCTCTGTCTGAGCAAGGTTTCAACCCCCAAAAGTTGAAATTTAACTGCCCACACCCTCGAAATATTTTGGGCCAAAATCAGGCAGATTTGGTTAATAGAGGCACACAAATAGAACTGATTACAGCAGGCTCTTGTGGAGCTGTGGGACAGGAGTTGAGGGACCTCTGAGCCAAGCCAAGGAGTTTGTCAATGCACCGAGCATCTTTTCATATCAAGAGTAATTTCCATTTAAATCCACTTTTTTTTGCCAAAGGAGGGGCTAAATCCTGTTTTTTCCCCATCACGTCTCGCTCATCAGACTCTGGCTGGTGTGGTTCGATGGGTGACTTTATACTGGTACTCACAAATACCAGTTATGCAGAAAAAACCCTAAATTCGTCAACGTATTTTTCCTCTCAACTGCTTGAAGTCTGACGGTGCTTCGCCTGCATACCACGGCACGTAACTGATGTTTTTCTTTCTGTCATTTCTTTTAATGGGAGGAATAAAATGGTGATTAATTATGCTGCGTGGCGCCCACCTGCCTTTTCCCCCGCGATGAAATCGAAGTCGCCGGCGTGACACCACCCGCTTCGGCAAGCAGAGCATGAACCGTCTCCGACACCTGCATTTACTTGGCATCGAGCAGGAGCTGGCTGCCAGCATATTAAAACCTTATGTTTGACAGCAAACTCCTTCCTGTGCCATTAATCCCCCCAGAGAATTTTTTTTTTTCCTCTGCAAACCCCACCTTGGCGATGTCCGTCTCCACCGTCCTTTTCCCAACCCTTCTCTTCCGTTATCCCCCTGCTCCTGTTGGCAATCAGAACTTATAAATTTCCTCCTCTTTGAGAATCTCCCTTCGTTTTAATCTATTTTCCCGTTTATTTGCATTTTTGGACCCTGGTAGTTTGTAAAACCCCCAATTTCTTCATAGCTCTGTTTTCACAGAGACTTTTTCTGCCGTTCCTCTTCCATCCTTTGGCTTTCCATCTAAGAACAATCGTCGTTGTCCATTCGCCAACGAAGCTTTCCCTTTTCTCCTTTTATCTGCGGCTTTTCCAATGGCAGCTTTTCCAATGGCATCTTTTCACTATTTATTATCTTCTTCATCTCCTCCTGGTAGTTTCTTGATGCCGTCAATGATGATGTTAAGCAAGTTCAAGAGATATTTGGCCAGAGGCTGAAGAATAAATCTGATTTTTGCCCCAGCAACCTCATCCAGCAGCCAGGTTTTAGCCATGCTGCTTGTTGGTTTTAATCCCATCTGCTCTATAGCTGGGCTGATGGCAACTCAATTGCTAAAATTTGGAGATGAAATGATGCGCAGCATCCCGACGCACTCCAAAATGTCCCTAAAATATTTATTTACATGGCACATATGGGGATCTGCCTTAAAAAAAACAAAAAAAAAAACCCCAAGGAAGCAGGAGAAAAAGCAACGTTGAATACAAAATGTGAATTAAAAAATGTAGGGAAGCAGCAGAAACTGAGGATTTTTTGCATTTTTTTGCTGTGATTGCATGACTCTGGTAGAAACTTTGTGGTGGTTTTTTCCAGGATCACGGCTGACATGGGGATGTCTGCTCGTGTCGCAGAACCAGGTTTCTCTGAGATTTTTTACTTGCACCACGCGGTGTTTTCCCAAGGAAAAGTCGAGGGAATCGCGGCGTTTCTTGGCAAAGGTAAGAAAAAAATCCTGACGTTGGAATTGCAGAAAATGGTCTTGGCAGAGAGACGCAATTAACACAGGCTAATTAAACGCTTGGCCCAAGAGGATGGAGAGGTCACCTTCCTTCAAGGGCTGCGAGGCAGGATCGGATGGATCAAAGCTCTTTTCTGAGACGCCGCTGGATGAGCCACCGCCGGGGACGGGTTTGGGTTGAAATGACCTTTTTTGGGTTAAAAACCACAAAATCCACTGTGCTAGGCTCATCCCGGTGACTAAAATGACCAACGTGATCTAATATCAAATGATATTAAATGATCACACTCTTGACGGCAGAGTTGGTCGTGCCGGGGGAATGGATTTAAAACTTTATGCAGAGCCGTAAAACTGTGAGTTTTAGGTTTTTTTTTTTTTTTAATGGCTGGAGCTTCTCGATGCTCAAATATGAGAATTAAAAAAAACCAAAAACCAGGCGTTGAGGCAAGCAAGAAAATATTCCGCTCCCGATTTAAAGACTAGCGAATTGCTAAATATTTTTATTAGCGGCAAATTTGCAGCTTGCTGGAACTAATTTCACGCCTGGTAGATATGGAGCTTAAGCCGAGGATGGCGTTAAATTACCCTCTCGTAAAGGTATTTAAGTCTTACGATGGGGATGCCGTTGGATGGGGGGGACCTGACTGGGGACCCCCTTTTTGGGGTGTCTCCTTGGGGACGGTGGCCAGGGAAAGCCGAGCGTTGGTACAAACCCATCATCTCCCCTCCAAGTGCGATACGAACCACCAAACCCCCTCATTTGCATAAATTTGCTTACAGAGGTTTGCTGCAAATGTGTGGAGGAGTGGGACGGTCGTGGGCCTCCAGGATCCTCCAGTCTGGAATGATTCTATTTATATTTTAAGTGTGGTTTTGGCATATTTGGGGGTTTATTGAGGATATTTAGGGTATAGTTGATTTAATAATTTTTTAAATATTTATTGAATTGATTTAAAAATTTATTGAATTTATTTTAGAAGGTTATTTAATTGATTTTAAAAAATCTATTTAATTTATTTGAATTTATTTTTTTCTTGAGGATGTTCCAGGTTTAATTGATTTAAGAGATGGGTAAAGGTGGGCACGGTTGGATCCCCACGTTTCGCTTGCCCTCCGTGCCCATTGTTTCTGCGTCTTCATCGTTGGCCGGCAGTTTTACGCCTTGGAGATGGTTTTCCAGCCCAAATCTCTCTGTCCTCCTTCTGCAAAACCTCCGGGTGCACCAGGAACCACCCGATTTAATGCCATTTGGAAAACCCATCGCGTTTCGGTTTGCTGGGATACAAACCAGGACAGGTGCAGGGATGTGGTCAGAGGATGCGGAGCCCGAGAAAGCAAAGTGAAGGCGTCCGAGAGGATCCAACTACCCCTCTAAAAATACCTCTGGGTGGGTGGCGATGGTAAACAAGAGCTATTTAAATCCTCCCATCCACTTTCTGCGATGGAAATACACAAGGTTAAATAATTCTCCCTGACTTCTTGGAGGATGCGGATGGCTGAGAAGTGCTAAGGTGCTCTTTTTTTCCAAAGAGAAATCCTTAAGAAAAAGAAAGTTAAAATAATAGGAGAGGGTTTGTAATGGCTCCGGTGGGGATACAGCTCTGTCTCGCAGGAACCTGCTTCGGATTATCTTTCTTTTGCTGATGGCGGAAATCAATTTTAATCGTCCTGACGGGAAATGAGGATGTAAGACTTCAAACAGAACAAATCCTGCGACGCTCAAGAAAAATAATAAAATGGGATATGAAGTCACTTTTAAGATAACAATAACAATAACAACAACAATAATAATAATAATAATATCTTATCCCAGCAAGAGGAGATGCTTCAAACAGCCCAGAAATGCCCCCGGTTGGTCGGGGGTGAGGAGTGAAAACATTTCCCACAGTGGGATGAGTCCAACCCCGACCGAGAAACACTCAGAGAAGGTGGATGGAGGAAGACAGGTTGTCTCCGTTATCACCCGTTAGGGTTTAAAACACTCCTGAATGGGAGGATTTTGGTATTTTTTTTTAATTTTGGTGACTTTGTGCTCTATCCAATTTTAATTCAGTCTGGTAAATTTGGACGTTGGTACAAGTAAGGTTTTTTGATACTTGGCTCTCCGAAGTTAAAGCAACCACGGTGTGATTTCTCTAAAAAAAACATGAAAAAAAAAAATCCTATTGTTGTCTTCTGGGGATGCTTCAGCGGGGTGACATTTCCCCATGGGATCAAAGGCTCTGGGTGATACTGCGACAAAATCTGACCCAGCCAAGGGAGGAAAGAGGTGAGAAACCTCCTGAGAGACTTAAAAATGGGGTCGTAGAGCCCTCCCTGGGTGCTACAAGTGATGGAGCAGAGGCGAAATGAAAGGAAGGAGGCAAAGAACTGATGGAAAATGGATATAAAGAAGGGGAATGTATAAAGAATATAAAAAACATTCAAAAATATATAAAATGAGGGGAAAAAGAAAGGCAAGAACAGGGGCTGGGGCGATGCTAAAAATTAAAATTTGCTTTTCTAATGGCATTCCCTAAAGCCCACGGCGAGATGTTTTTCCAAGAAACTTCAATTTCCCCAAGAAATGCTATTTCCCGTCAGTCTGATCCTTAAAAGAGCATCAATATGGGACCTCCTCATGTCATCGCTTCTGGAAACCTCTCGCCTGTCCCCGCGTCAACCTCTTCCTTCTTCCAGCCCGGGGGTTTTTAGGCGAGAAACCGAGCAGTCATCGATAACGAAACCCTCGACGCTTGGCTTTAAGTGGCTCATCATCGTTAGTTCTCTCGCTATTCCTCGTAACAGCATTAATCACTGGCCGCTCATTAGATTTTAATGTGCCCATAATATGTCCATCCGTCCTCATTCCATCGCAATCGAGTGGTCCGTAACGGCTCCTTACTGCAAAGGGTCGGGCAATGGCGATGTCCATCCGCAGCGGGATGGCGGGTGACCGCGAGCGACCAAGATCTGCTGAAATGGCCCCAATTTGTCCCCATGATCCCCACATTTTTTCCCCTTGACCCCCAAGATTTTTTTTTTTTTTTTTTTTTGGCGGCCAAGCCTGTTTGCAGTTTTAATTACGGTTTTATTCCCTGCTCCTTGCAACATCTTTGCTCTCGCCCTTTTTCATTTGACATATATCGATTTTTTTTTATTTTTTTTTTCCTCCCATTCCCTCGGCGACAGCTTGGAAACGATGTGGCTGGTGGTGGTGTTTTTTTGAAAAAAAATTAATTTCCTTCCTTATTTGTGTGTGGCAGCGGGGAAATTAGTCTCGGAGCAGCAAGGTCAAAGCGCCGCGCGGCTCCTGGGAGATTCCTTCAGAAGTTTACAAGCGTTGCCCTTAAAATCTCCTCTCCTTGGGTCCTGAGCATGTGGAATATGGTTTTTCTGTCCCAAAATTAAATTTTGGATTTTCACACACCTCAGGGTTGGGGGTAGAAAGGATGTTTTCGTGTATCCATCCACTGCGGTGTTGGATAGCTCGTGTCCTTACAACAGGTGGAGAACCCAAGGATTGCCCACTTCTCGGGGACTTCACTGGGCTGCACCGCCCTCCCCGGCCAGAGGTTTCTCCCCGCCTCCCACCTCATTTTTTAATTGCAAAAAAAAAGAAAAAAAAAAAAAAAAAAGGAGGTGAGTCCTTTCTGCTGTGTCGTGACTTCATGGTCCTTCCAACTCAACTTCCAACTTCAACTTCCACCTTCCAGCTTCAACTTCCCACTTGCCCAGTTGCCCCACGTTCTCCAAGGGCACTGCTGGATTTCAGCCCCAGGGTTTTCGTCTCGGATCTGGGGAGCTTTGCATCCCGAAGGATGCGTCAAATTTATTTCACTTTCTCTTGCCTGCAGTGGAGACATTAAGTCGCGCTTTGGTTTTCTCCGGTCCACCTGCAAGTCTCCGAGATAACTCCAGCAGCCGAGGGGATGAATCTTTTCGATGGTATTTAAGATCCTTTCGGGTCACCTGTGCACAAAAAAAAAGGAAAAAAAATTCAAAGGCAGCTAATCAAATGGTTTGAGAGCTGTAAAAAAGCAGAATTCAATCCCCGCAAACTTTCCGAGATGTAATTTCAGGAGAGATCAAAGATGTCTCGTTGCTTCAGGGAGCTGGTATTAAATTTATTGCAAAATAAAACAAATAAGCCTTGGAAAAAAAAGTCAGCGTGGAAATCTGCATACGGGGAAGAGAATTAACAGAGCTCTCTCGTTATGATGGCTGCTTCTCAATTTGCATCGTTAAAGAGTTGTGACCATCTTCTCCGCGTCTCCCTTCGCCGGCTCCTCTGACGCTGGGGCCGGTTGGCGCCGAAGAGATGCCGGGGGTGAGGGTTGGACTCCCGGCGCGGACCGAAGCGGAACAAGGGAGGGGAGGGGATGCTGAAGCCCAGGGGGGAGAAACATCTCAGGTGGAGCCCAGATTTTAAAAAGGGGCAGGATTCAGCATGGCCATGGAGCTTTTGGCGGCTGGCTGGTACCCAACTACCGCAG
>NW_010139533.1:0-262 GCF_000699245.1 Pterocles gutturalis | reverse complement strand
AAAAATAATTTGGGTTTTTTTTTTTGCTTTACCTGGCTTATTCCATTAATCAACCCTAGTTTTTATTTTCACTGTGTTTGTACACAGTGTAGTTTAATGATTGTTTAGATTTTTAAAAATTATTCCCCTAGTGTGTATCCCTCCAGCCCATCCCTATCTCAACTGGCTGATATCGCTTCCGGAAAAAAAGAATCCAAAGGTGCTGGAGGTAAATTGCTTTAAACATCCAGATCCATTTTATTTTATTTTATTTTATTTTATT
>NW_010139532.1:603-934 GCF_000699245.1 Pterocles gutturalis | reverse complement strand
TCCCCCATGTCCCCACATCCCCCCACTCCTGTGTCCCCACGTCACCAATCCCCCATGTTCCCACACCCCAATGTCCCCACCTCCCCAACCCTCTGTGTCCCCACATCCTCCCATCCTCGTGTCCCCATGTCCCTACATCCCCACATCCCCCCTACCCCTGTGTCCCCATGTCCCCACATCCCCCTGTCCCAACATCCCCAACCCTCTGTGTCCCCACATCCCAAAGTCCCTATGTCCCTTCATCCCCCCACGTCTGTGTCCCCATGTCCCCACATCGCCAATCCTCCATGTCCCCACATCCCAATGTCCCCATGTCCCTACATTGCCACTC
>NW_010139532.1:0-233 GCF_000699245.1 Pterocles gutturalis | reverse complement strand
CCCACGTCCCCCCATCCCCCCCCGCCTGTGTCCCCATGTCCCCACATCGCCAATCCTCCATGTCCCCATGTCCTCACATCCCAATGTCCCCATGTCCCTACATTGCCAATCCTCCATGTCCCCACGTCCCCACATCCCAAAGTCCCCATGTCCCCACATCACCCCACATCTCTGTCCCCATGTCCCCACATCACCAATCCTCCGTGTCCCCATGTCCCTACATTGCCAATCCT
>NW_010139531.1:283-7114 GCF_000699245.1 Pterocles gutturalis | reverse complement strand
AACCCAAACCATTCTATGATGCAATGACTTCCAAATTTGAGAAGGGACATTCAATCCAACCTGCAGAAAATTCAGACTAGCATCAGTGTAAATGAGATAAGAGTTAACCCACAAAAGATCAAATCCAACTTACATTCATGTCTATGCAAGATTGATTTCTGTTAACTACATGTGTGTAACCAAGAGCAACGTTTGATCTGAAACCTAGTACCCTGATGTCCAGCTATTGTAAAACAGAAGCAAAAAAAGTAGCTACAAACATTTGACTGATGTTGCCTGCAAGCAGGGTATTGCAGAAGGCTGTACCAGCAATTCATATTGACAAAATTAAGATGGGGCATGGCAAACCTGGCTGTTAGAAGTAATTGCACAAATATCTGGAGTGTTCTTTAAAAAAAAAAAAAAAAGATGACATGGAGGAATGGCAACACAGACCCACAACCAAGAAATAAGTTACTACATGCAAGCTTCTCCCAAGTTAGTTCTCCTCTTAATGGAATATTGATTGGCATGCTCAATGTTTTGAAATGTGAAATAATGGGGGAAAGAAAAGGAAGGGAAGACATACTTAGAACAGTGATTTTTTTAAAAAATAATATATACTTTCCTCATATGATCAGCCAAAAATAGCACAATAAAAAAGGTAGTATAGTATATTTAACACCTTCCCTTGCATTGTATTAGCACATCTGTCAGAGATGACCTCCAAGTGTTAACCACAGGATTTTTCCACCCTTCTCCTAAAGAATCAAAGTACAGCATTTTTCATAACCTCTCACCACACAATATCCTTATGGTACCTGGCAGTTCTCTGCTCTGAAGAGGATAGACTACAAAGTGTCTGTAGTACCATCTATACTTTTCGGATGCAATATATCAAGATGTTTGTGATGGGGGGGGGGGAAAGCAAAACAGTGCTTGGGGGGAAGCTGAGCAGTTCACAGTCATGATAGAGAACATCTGGATAAGCTTAGTTGCATCTACTCCTATGCTCAAGTGTCAATCACAGAGTCCTTCTGAGATACCCCTTATAGCCTCCAACACATTTACTAAAACAAGACATTCAAAAAAGGGCTGAAGAGAAAGAAAAACCCAAACCAGAAGAATGAAGTTGCATTGCCAGAGTTGCTAGCCTTGATACCTGAAACAACAGCAGCATCATGCTCAACAGCTCTCCTGACCCATCCCACTACCAACATGTTAAGGATATACTTAAGAATACCAGCACCATCAAGCTGTTCCATAGTTTACAGGCTGATACAGTTGAATTATTTCATACATTTTACATATATGAGTTTTTATGTTCTGCCCCTCGTTCCAGAACATTAGAAATTTCATGCAGAATTAGCAACTTCTCCCCTCCCCCAACTCCTTCCCAAAATTTATGAAGGGTTAAAGAGTAAGCTCAAAAAGATATTGCTTGAGCTTAGTTATCCTGTAGCATTTAACATAGTTTCAAAAGCATTTTCCAGACATTTATATACCCGACAACATTTTGTAATATGAAGGGTTCCAATTTGGCATTTTTCCACTCTTGGCAAGCAAGAGACAATAAAAATCAAGAGAAAGTTAAACATGAAGTTTTTTGAAGTATACAATATGTTAGGAATCATTTAATGAATTCAGGTGTTCAACAAGCTACAAGTCGACCAAAATTTGCAATACATATATATTTCAAAGTACAGGTAAACACAGCTGCATCCACTTTAAAGTTACTCCATGTTGTGCAATTATTACGATGAACTTCCTGAACTCTTTTGCCTCTCTTCTTTTGATCTGTGATTTACCTGTGGCTGGAAAAACTAACGGCATTTAAATTCTTCTCCCTCTAATTAAGGGAAACAGCATGTTTAAGCCTCAGACTGAAAAAAGAAACTTTTCTTTGAGTTACAGCACGTTGCTATCTGCAAATCCACCAGCATTGCTTTTGCAAACCAAACACCAAAATCCTACAACAAGGTCTGACAAAGCATATTTCAGAGCAGAATTATCTGATTTAAATATTAATTACTCATCAGCATGGACTTTAAGAAGTGTCTGAAGCAAAGGCTCTTAAATCACACTTTAAATCCAGGATTTCTACTGTTCACATTGTTATGCAGATCATGCTTATGGGGTGGGGTTTATTTTGTTGATTTTTTTTTTTTTAAAGAGTGAAGTCTCATAATGAGTCTCTCAAGGTTCAAAAATATCAAGACATGTATAAATAGAGTCCAGCTCAACAAATTAGGCACATCTTGAGTTTATGAGACCTGCTACAGGACACCTTTACTGCCTCTGATACTTCTATATGAGCCTGAGAGATTCTTCACAGTATCTTTCAACTACATTGAAAGTCCAAAACCACTCCTTTTGCATGCACACCCAAGTTTTTAGTTAACAGCAACACTGCAGAGGAATTGTATCAGTGGCAGATTTTCTTCAACTGCTGCACTGAATGAGTTCCAGAACACACCCCTAGAAATAACCTGTTTTTCTCAATCAAAACTGTGTTTTACCTGTATTTATATAGAGTTTAGTCCCAGAACTGGAAACAAAACCAAGAACTGTACATTTGTGTCTTCCAGTAAGCCAAACCAAACCTGAACAGAAGCCCTAGCATTTAATATCACATCATATAGCATGGTGTAATGGATGGCAGGGAATTAAAAAAACAAAGCCACAAAACACTACAAAAGGAATGTTAAATTATATTAAGAAGTCTGGTTTGTCTGCAGTTGGAGAAGACTGCTTCAGTGAATCAGTGCTACTATCGCAAGCCAGCGCGATAAGTTACTTGAAGTTTAAGACTACCAAAAAAACCCTGTGTTTTTCTGACATTAATGCCAATCACAGCAAAAAATCCAAGTTGAGGATATTTGAAAACCTAGACCTAAGCATCACTGATAAAAAAAAAAGCAGCACATAAAAATTAAGAAAAACGGTCCCATGTTCCAGACATTCTAATCCATAACATAAAATTATTTATGGAAGAGTGTGACTAGGAATTCAGTTACTGTCATTTATCAAATGGTCAAGACAGCACAGAGGTAACTGGCTGCATAACAACAGCACCAGGAAGGCTTCTGGGGCATCTCAGGTACCAGGTCTGTTAGTTCTGGTTTAACCAGAAGATAAACAGCACATATTCATAACGCACATGAAGTGCATTGACTTCTAAAAATCTGACAGAAAGGCGTTCCCATAAGAGATTTCTAATCTATTTCCTTTTAATCTCTTTCTTTATAGCTGAGGAAGAGCTCTTTGTACTTCTGCTAACAAAGGAAGCATCGAAGTGACAGAAGCATGTCAAAGCTGTTTGTTTCATACAGCCTTGCACCTGGATTTGCTGTCGGTAGGTTACTTCTTGAGAAGAAAGTGTTCAGCCTTTGCATAGGAGCTCCATCCTCCTACAAGTACCTTTATAAAAGAGTTAACTGTATAGAGGGATGCTAAAAGCCCTCCCCATACAGGATAAGCCATCACAAAACTAGAAGGGAATTTTGAAAAAATGAGACAAAGGGTTAATGCAATAATTTTGAGTACCCACAAGTATATATTCAAGGTAATTCAAGGTTATCCAATTTGTATGTTTATGGGCTTTAGGATATAGATATTTATACATTATTTCTTCTGTGGAAAGATGAGTAAGTATATATTAAGAAAGTGATTAGATACACAAATAATCACAGTATCTAATGATATCGTGTCATATTTAAGGTTATTGAATCAGCACACTGTGAGGCCAAATATTGCAAAATGGAATATGTGAAGGGGAAAAAAAAAAACCCAAACAAACCACTGAAGGACCAAATAAGTCACTAACCCATGCTGAGATTTTAGCTAGCTAAAAGCCTCAGTGATGGCACAAAGAATTAATGATCTGAAAACAATGTAGACCTCTGTGGTGCACTCTGAAGTTGATGTTCTGCAAAAAGAGAAGCTTCAGGATCAAGCGTTCAGGTGTCTGGGCTCCCTGGGCCCACAGCCCATGCAGCAAATCCAAGTGGATCGGTGTGGTTGGTGGACAAGTCACTGCAAGAACCTGAGTAAGGCTGTGCTCAACCTAAAGTTAAAGAAGTGACGCTAAAAAAAATAACAAAAATATTAAAGAGACCCCAAAACTTAGAAATACAACAAAAAAACCTCCAGATGAGTTTCAAGATTTAAAAAATAAATCCCACAACAGGGATATAATGGAAGGGATGGGGGTTAAGTAAGATGGGACATACTGGAATTTCTCTCTGTTTACAGATCCAGGGGTACTCTTCCCCCTAAAGCTGCGTGTGAGTTTCCACCACGGCACACAAAAGCTCTACACAGAGAAGGGAAAGAAAAATTTTATTATATTATATTAATTTCCCCCCCCCCCCCCTTTTTTTTTCTCTGCTTCAGACGATCTGGGTCCATTGGTTTTTGGAACTTAATTAAAAGGTCAGGAAAGAAAGTAGGCATGGCCAAGACTGAATCGCAGATGAGGATGGAGAAACAGTGAAACAGCATTGGGATGAGCGCCAACGACTACAAATAGTTAAGGTCCCGATCCTGGCGACTGCTAGCGCGGTGCAGAACTGGAGCGACTCCAATGGAAACAACAGAGTGCAACCCGGGAGAAGGAGGACGCATGGGACTGAAGCGGTATCGCTGGTGAGATGAGCGCAGCCAACCTGGGGATAATGAATTCTCCTCACAAACAGGCACTAAAAGCGATATTACCAGAGATGGTGCACAGTAAACCCAAAAATCATATCTAGTTTCTAGATCCATGTCTTCCTCTCCCTTCATTGAGAGGCTTTCCAGACAACATACACACTATATACTTTTTATTATTGTTTGAAGAAGAGCAGCAACCCCTGCAGCATGCTAATCCAGAAGAGGCAAGACAGAGGTGGTTACTTTCTTCCCTCAAGATTTCTGCTTCGAAAAAAACAAACGCACGAGAAAGGGTTTGCTCCAGCACACCAACCACTTTTTGTTTCGTTTCGGCAAGACTTCTACAAAATCTAATTCACTATGCCGTATAGCTAATATATTGGGTACTTGAAGTATGACCATCACTCATTAGAAATGTAATTAAAAAGTGACAAAACTCGATTCCCCCTCCCCAGCATGCAGATGAAAACCAGTAACCCTGCCTCTATTTGTAACCATGACAACTATAGAATATTTTATTTCAGTAATATAATTCACACTGAACATTTGCTCATAGGTTTTGTTGTTAAGGGAAAGGTTGACATACTGTGCACGCATTTCATAAGCTGCCGGAGACAACAAATACAGGAAAGTCAGGCAGTTTTTGAGACCGAGAACCCAGTATGTATTTCATAGTTCATTTAAGAGCCTCTACAGGAAGGTAAATGAACCTGAACAAAAATTCATCCAAATTATGTGTTACTGGTCAGTACTTGCAAGACAACTACTTGGTATGACTCGGTTTTTTGACTTTTAAATAAATCGTAATGATACTCTCATAATGTAGGAGAGGTAATAACTCAAACCCTGAAGTTTAATTTTTAATTAAAATACCATAGGCATTATTCAGTTTCTGCTAGGAAATATCAAAATAGATGATATGGGAAAAGGTATCTATACAAAACGAGGCAATGAAAGACATAGTTTACACATGCTGGCTAAGTCTTATTCTGGATGGGTCACTAAATTATTTGCATAGCTCCCATATTTCATCTTAAATTGAAGACAACTTCCATAAATACACACAATGAGGACAGGTTATAAGAACAAAAAAAAAACCCTGTACATAATTCAGAGAAGATTAAACAACCTCCAGAGCATAACTAAAGTTTGACACAGATAAATGTCAGTGTAAAATATGGCTGTACTTTATTTTTCTCCACATAGGGGGAAAAAAAAAAATAAACCCATTAGCAGTTTTAACCAGAATACAACAATAATAAGAGACAGACACACCGTTGCTTTGTTTTAGAGGCAAAAAAAATAATAAAGCAAATAAAGCTTGCTGGAATACTATTCCTTCTCTCACACAGATCATCATATCTATCAAAGAGGATTTAAAGTTTCAGCAGATTGGTAATTATAAGAGACAGTAATACTGTTATCTGCAGTCACCTTAAAGCTACAGTAGTTTGGTTTTTAAGTACCTGGAAACTGACCTCAAAAGGATAGCCCAACAAATGTGTTCAAAATCAGTGCAAGAGACTCACACGTGCCTACACAAACACACACACACACTTGCTCAGTTGTTTTAAAGAATATCAGGAAGAAGAAAGTTTCTTCAATTATCAGAAATACGCTCTGTAAAATCTTAAGTTAAAACAAATAATAAGCCTGCAGCAACATGCATGTCTTTTTCCTTCATTGATGGAAAAGTGATTAAATTCACCTTAATCCTGTTACCAGAATGCTACATTTTTTCTAAACAGTTTTCATACACAATAAACAAAAGCTAAACAGCCAGCTATATGACCAGGGCTTCATAATTTTTGGTGGTGAGATAAATATTCCTAGAATGCTGAAGACAGATTTTCGGTTTAATAAACGAAGCCAGAGGGGGGAAAATAAAATAACCTCAGAGACTCTGAGCACACACTATTTATGGAGTGTATGAAAAACAGCACCATCCATCCCCAGAACTCCCTTCCTCCAGACCTTTCTCCACCCCCCGGGGAAGCAAAGGCACCTGAACCCAAAATCCCGGGGACCACAGACCAGCATCTTCGCACGACAAGGACAGCTAGTCACATCCACTCAATGTCAAAAAAAAAAAAAAAAAAAAAAGTAGCTTTCCCCTCCCATGCTCCTTCCAAAAACAGGTACCCAAGGGATGTGCCTCTCTGCTCCTAACGGCACCAGACAGCACTTCGGCTCTAAGAT
>NW_010139531.1:0-235 GCF_000699245.1 Pterocles gutturalis | reverse complement strand
AGAACCCCCAGCAGCAGCCAAACCAAACCTCACACCGGCGCGGAATGTCACCCGGCGTGGGCAACGCATACGGAGTGATTTTAAAATATATAGATCTACACATTCAAGCAACATTGTGCCGAGAAGTTCCTCGTACACATCACGCGTGGGGAAGGGGAGAAGACGGAGGGGAAGGGGGGGGGAGATGGAAACGTATTCCAGGCACAGGGAGCCGACGGGGCTGGAAGAGACATTT
>NW_010139530.1:1135-1381 GCF_000699245.1 Pterocles gutturalis | reverse complement strand
CCCTTATTTACCTCGGCGAGGAGAGAGCCCCGGGAGCACACGAAGAGGGAGGGAGCGAGAGGAGAGCTGCTTGTCCCAAACTCCGCAGCGGGGAGGGAGCATTTCCAGCCCCTCGGGATGGCCACCATCACCTGCAACCGCTTCACCGAGGAGTACCAGCTCTTTGAGGAACTGGGCAAGTAAGTTGGAGACGGAGCTGGGATGCTCGGAGCTGTGCCCCGGCTGGGGAAGAGCATCAGCGGGCCT
>NW_010139530.1:0-1014 GCF_000699245.1 Pterocles gutturalis | reverse complement strand
GCCCTCCCAGCCGCAGCCCTGCCTGCTCTGCCCCTGCCTGAATTCGGGTGGGTGCTCGGCTGGGGGCTTGGGTCACCCCGGGGGGCTGGAGCTGACTGGGGAGGGGGGCTGCCCCTCTTACAGAAAAGCTGCTCCCAAAAGAGGATGCTGCTGGCTACCCTGGGGACCTTCTCCAGATGGGAGGAGGGATGGGACAGGCGAGGAGGAAAGCCGGAGCAGTGGGTGCCCCGGCATTTCTGTGGGGAATTTCTCAGTGTGGATTCATTAGGGTTTGGCTCGTCCCGCGGGGACCCAGCCTGCCTGGCAGCTCCTGGAGAATCCTGGCAGCTCTTGGGCAGACCTGGGGGGTCCCCCATCCCTTTCTCTGTCCCAGCTGGGTGTGCGAGAACCCCGGGGTGACCCACAGCCCCCCAACCCAGCTGTCCTCATCTTGGCAGGTCCGGGTGTCAACGTATGTGCCTGGATCGGGGTGCGTGCGCGTGTGTGCATGTGTGTGTCTGCAAACAGAGATGCCTGTGCGTGTGAGCTGATCCTGGGGTGCACGGGGTGCTCCAGGGAGGAGCAGGGACCTGTTCTTTCATCTCCCGTCCCCTGTGCAGGGCAGGGGGATGCTCCGTGTCTCACTGAGCGTGTGGCTGCAGGACGGGTGCAGAAGCGAGCAGGGATGTGCCCGTGGTTTGGTTTCTGTGCCTTTTTTCGGAGCTGGTGTGTAAATCTGGGGCGTATGGCCACGTTCCCCTCGGAGCAGCTTGGCAGCGAGATCTGGGGCTTGGGGTGCCTGTGCCAGGCGGATGGTGCCTGTGCATCCGATGGGCAGTTGCATCCATCTGTGGGCACGGACACTTGCTCCAGCCCTGCATCCCTGCATCTCCTGGGCACGGGGCAATCTGCGCCTAAATGTGCCCCCGCATGCATGTAGGTGTGCAAAATGGGGGCAAGGAAGAAATGAGAGGAAAAAGATGGAGAAATCCAGAGGCTGAAACAGGGAGGACTTTGTGCCAGGCTGAATACTCC
>NW_010139529.1:0-29520 GCF_000699245.1 Pterocles gutturalis | reverse complement strand
GTGGTGGTGGTGGTCCTGACACCAGGACATCCTCTTAAAAACACTTCCTCATGTAAAGAGGAAGACAAGGCATAGAGACAGGTCTACAATGGCAAAAAAGACTTGTGCTAGCTCTGTTCACAATTCATATCTCCAATTAAATCTTTGTGTAAAAGATGTGGCCATTGTGCGAAAATCTAATGGCAGCAGCAGGAGGGAACCAATGCTAGGATGTGACCCAAAGCTACAGTTACAGCTAGTCATCTCCTTTCATGCAGGGACTACAGACAAAAAGTACAAGATAGGAGAAAAATTGCTGACAAGACATGCTAGACACAATTCTGTAATCTTACACAGAAGAAAAAAAAGAATGCAAAAATTACTCAGAGGGAATCATGAAGTCACTGGAGGGATCTGAAGGTAAGGCACAGGAAAGTTCAGAGCAGCACAGCAGAGTATGATGGTGGCTGCAATGTCCTTGAACCAGTTAAGAATACAAAGGAAGAAAAATAGAAAAGGAAGAAAAGCAGGAGGTTGTAGTATCTGGCCAAAGCATGAACTAGGTTTCATCCACTTTTGTTAAAAATCCGCATTTCCTGAGAACAGTCAGGTAACCTAAAAAAACACTCATGGCCACTGCTGGAACAGAAAGTCAAGTCAACACATACATGTTGAACTATTGAAATCTGAGGATGAATTTGTCCTTCTGCATATCAAAGGCAGATAATGGAGTTTCTACCTTTAAAAAGTATTGAGATTCAGGCTATTTGCTGATTTCACTGAGCATTAGTATGCCAAAATTTCATGGTTTGTACAAATAACTTCCAGTTTGGAAGAGATTGACCCTCAATGGTCATGACTGACATTAAAAAACTTAGACTATTTTTAAACTAATATAATATTCACAGCTCTAAACTGAGAACACTATCTCCATTGTACAAAGTCATGACAAAATAATTGATCATTCTAAGAAGCATTCACAGTCTACCTTCACATATAGGTCAATATATTGTTTGGAATGACAAACTGGCTAATATCTGCCACAATATTCTGTTCAATAAAAACTGTAACTACAGTAAAGCTGATGTAAGAAAGCTATTTTTCACACACACATACATTTGCTTAATGCCCCTAATGTTTGCCATTACACAATCCAGCAAAAGATATTATAAAATTGTTATATACTGTAGTGAGGCCTAAAAGTGAAGAGTTAATACAGCAACAGTATGGCTGAAAAAAAAAATAAAAATCCAACAGATGCTAAAGCCTTAGGGGATATTTGGATCAGAATCCAGAGCATTTGGACAAAACAGCGAAAAAATCAGAACACCTCATGGCACCAACAAAAAGAAAAAACATAATAATCCTCAATGTCAGGGAAATTAAGACCTTAGTATTCACTAATAAAAAAAAAATCCTTAAAACCATCAAGTTGGAAATAAAAATCTTTGTTATAAACATTTTCAAAAAGGTAGAGGTACTTACTAGGTAGCTTTAGCACTGCCTTGTACAGTTACGTTCAGGATAGGTATCCAAGTGCCTCTATATTCAAAGGCAGGTAATACAGTTGCACCCCCTCCCATTCCAAGCACTCCTGGATTGGTTTGTGCTGAGCCAGTATTCCCCGATGCATTGCTTCCTTTTCAGAAAAACAAAATGATAAAATTAACCAATCTAATTTTAGCGATCAGCAAACATCCTTTTTCTATATTTAAGTTGAGATACATGGATTAATCTGAGACTCTCTGCCTGATAATAAAAACCACCACCAACACAAAAAACCTTATTTTTGAGCTCCCTCTACTGTCTAAAACACGATCTTATGTGCAAAGTAAATAAAAGGCGCAGCTGATTAATGACAACTGCCTTATTTTAAATCAGAATAAAAGGTTTCTATGAAAGGTATAGCATTCAAAACATTCTGTGAACAAAGTAAACTTACATAGTCTGATAAAACGACACATTTTTGTGAAGAGTCAGACAGATACTGAAAGTTAAGGATTATTTGAATAGTTGCATCTAGAACTGAGTAGTGGGGAAGAGAGGTTAATCATTCCAAGAACAAAGTTCATCACAAACTTTAAAGACTTCAGAAATGCAAAAGCCACAAGAAACACAAAGAGAACTGCAACATTTGAATATGCTCCATGCCAAGGTAGAAGAAAACAAGCCACAGGGAAGAGCTGACAATGGGCCAACCAACAGCTAGGAAGGAGCAAATTCTGTTTCCAATTTAAGAAGCCAAAAAAAGCAGATAAAAGGACATGGAATTCTGTATAGATACACTTCCTACATATACAAGGAGGTCTTTACTTACTAGGAGTAGGTATCAAAAGTTCAGCCTCCCTCTGTACAATGGGGAGAGAAGGACTGAGTCCCCAAGAAGGCAACTCACAGCACTTAATACATCAGTGTAACGACTGCCATTTTGGTGTGCTCGCTTTTAATTTGTAGAGAGATCAAACTACTGATTTAGGCAATATGAATACACACAGAAGCCTTTGTATACACTTTAACACAGTAAAGCTTAACAGACTGAAACAACAAAATCATACTGCTAAAGGCAAATGGTTAACCAAACGCTGCCACTAACACAGTTAGACAGGCATCAATTTCTGTGATCCCACTGAGCAGACATATACAACTGTTTTCACATCAACACAACTCCTAGAAGTCGTAAAAAGGCTTACATTACACCAATGTAATAAAAGTGACCTAAAACTTAGGTAGATGCAGCTTTCCACTTCTCCTACGAAACAGCTACTTTCTTGCAAAACTGAGGCTCAAAAGCCAACTACACACGTATAAAGTAGTCTGCTACTACAGGACTACCATTACAATTAGAAGATTCATTTCAAAAACTACATTGCATTGACCTGCTCTTTGCATGTTAAACATCGCCGTAGGAGGAAAAGAGGTCGAAAGAGAAATGCATGAGAAAGAGACATTAGTAAAACTCAGGCAGCAAGAAGTGAAAAGGTAAAGGAGAAAACAAACTGAAACAATAAGCCAGCGAAATAGTGACAGCACTAAGGGTATGAGCCTACTGCAGTGTTATTTCACATTAAGGCAAAATTTAAGTTTTCAGGAGAATGAGTCTTCCCCACAACACAGGTAGATAAAGTAATCTGTTGTACCAGCCCTGAAAACACAATTTTGTCCCAAGCTAGCTTTTCACCTCAGTGAACACGGAAGTACAGAACTGTTCCAAGCAAAATATATATACTGAATCAAATCAGAATTTATTATTACAAGAAAATGCTGGAAAATTAAAATGATAGTAAGGCTTTACCAGTTTGGTTTGGTGTTGCTGATGTGCTCCCTGTGGTTGGTACAAGAAATAGCGACTGGATGAAAGACCCCAGTGCATTCACAATATCACGGAAAACTTTAGTGGAATGTTGCTTCATATCATATGATTGACAAAAGGACCTGGAAAGTATTTCATAAAATATAATAAGTATTTGACAAAATATGCTTTTAGTCCCTAGTTTAACAGCAACTTCCCTTCCTGCCCTCCAAACTGTAGACTAAAGGCACATTTTAACTGCAAATGTTTAGGTGAATAATAAACTTTAGTTCTGGGTAAATTGTCTTTTAACAGTGGTAAGACAGCAAGTGTTTGGAATACTCAAATAACTATAATTCAGTCCCTTCCTGGATAATAAGCATTGCCTAATGCTTTATAAAAAGCTATCTTGAAGAGTTTATTGCATTTAAATTTCTATATATTTATAATGTTTAGGAAGCATTTTCCACCAAAGAAAAATAAAAAGAGTTCTTAAATTTTTACATAAAGTGAAACTCAATATATTTAATACCTTAATAGCTGAGGCTGCACACAAAGCCTGTGAATCGATTCTACTGCAACAGCTCTTAGCCACTGTGGTTTGTCTGCATCCAGGAACTTAACCAGCAATGATAGAAAGATTTCACATTCTGTTACCTGAAAGATACAGTTCATAGCCATTAAACTAAAAAGGAAAAAACTCCTACAAAATATTTTCTCACAAAAACTTGTTTCATCTTAGGAGTCACAGAAAGTTTTGCACAGGACTTTAGAAAGCCCTTCAATAAGCATTTACTCAAAATTATATAAAAATCATACCTAATAATAATATTTTTTGCCAAGCCAACACCAAATATGCAATTGTACTGAAGAAGTTAAATTCCTCACATACATTGCAGTAAAGTTTTCACATGTGCTACAGTAAACAAATGAAACAGAAAAAAATCTTTTTTAGCAAATGTCTAAAATTCAGGAGGCAGGAACAGCTGAACATGTGTTTTTATGCACATTCTGTCAACAGCTTTAGCAACACGTCAAACGCCTCTTTAGCAATTATTAACAAGGCATGCCAACCAACATCATCTAAAGCCAAGCAAACAACATAAGATCAAGTTTCTCAAAACCTTAACTGAAAGGCAGTCAAGTACAGAAAAGACAACAGCTAATCTACTCTGAGAATTTACACAAGCCCACATTTCATAAAATCATACATATAGAATAAATGTAAACACAAATACACATACTAGGAAAATAATATTTAGACTCTTCTTCCCTCAGTGTACATCCCAGTTCCCAAGAACTAATTAATACAATTACTGATCATACTACTGGCATATACATAGAAAACCAGAATTGCATAAAGACAATTTGAACATACTCTTACCAGCAAACTGTAAAACTGCTTAATCAAAACAGAAACTACTCTCAGCAAACGCATACAGATAGGGAAGTATGGTTTTTCCACTGGTGCTGGGGAAGATGATGTGCTGGAACCTTGCCTGAATTTGATATTTGGAGAGAAGAGCTTTATAACAAGAGGGCATACCCTTTCTTTAAGAAGAAAACTGAATTCCTGATGCTGAAAAAGAAAACAGAACAAACTATGAGAAGCTATTCTTTAATTGCTACCAGTAATTCTGATTATGCATCTTATTTACACTTACTGTTATGATCAAGCACTCTGACGTCATGTAAATCTTCGTATAAATTATACGCTCAACAAACGAAAAGGAAGAACCGCAGACACCATTGTAAAGCTACCAAAAAACTTTATGAAATGACACGGTCGGGTTCTTACCATGCACCCCTCTTCTTGAATTTTGCAAATTGAAATAGGCTGTTAATACATGTTACCATGTATTTAATTTTTAAATTTAAATACTCTCTGCCAAAATGTGTTACTGGAGGATCATTCTGCATTTATATGCAGTAGATCCACACAATTCATAATCAGGATTCCTGCTGCTTTGCAGGCAGGATGAAGTTACAGTTTTTGTAGAAATAACAATGCCACAAACTAAGTTTCAGGGCTGTCACAAACCATGCAAGATAAGAAAATGCATCTTTGGAGGAGACACAAGTGGCAAAACAAAAAGTGAGACAGTATAACATGCTCTACAAAATCCACAAACACAAATAAAGTGCATGAAAATAGAAAAAAGTGGATAAAAAGCCCACAGTACTTTTCTAACATAAAATCCCAACCTGTAAAAGCTACAAGTCCTCTTGAAAAGCAGTACTCACACTAAATTAAAGAGGACTTAATGAAGTGTAAATTTTCCTACACATGTGAAAGTCTTCCTATTTTCCTTCCAAGAACTACTCACTTGTAAAAACACTTGTGGAAAGTCATTGAGGACTGATTCAAGAAGTTCAAGGCCAAACGTTCGGGTCATTTCAGTCATACCCACGAGCCAGTAGGGAGCATCAGCATTAACTAACTGACAAAGATCCTTAAAAAGAAATACAATAACACCAGCATAAGTTTTCTTAGTCTACAACAAAATCTTTACTCTCTCCCTCCTTATGAGTAATTTTCCAATTTCAACATAATTTTTTCCCTCAAATACTTCTTTTACATAAATATTAGGCAAAAAACTTTTACAAAGAGATATTTCTTTGTAAAAGAAAATAGAACAAAACTTTTCTGGTATCCTTGTAGCAACTGTGTTCACTCTTGTCCTCAAAAATATCTCAAGACCAGTGAATTGCTAAGTCAAGAAGATTTTTATTTGTGTGATGAATACAACTATTACTTTTCATTATATACTCAACATTAATATACAGTATCAAGCACAAGAAGCAGGACTGAACTATAGTAGCAGTGTTTGACTCACAGAAAAAAAGAATCTTGAATTTAATGTGGACATGCATGCTTAGCTACTATTTAAGACGTATAGCAAAACATTTTCCTAGGCCATTTTGTCTTCATTTTCCAATTATCCTCCTGGGATACAGCATATCATTGCCAATTACAATAAATGCACATAAGAAAGACCGAGGCTCTGGCTAAGGACTTTGTCAATATGCCAACAGCAAATTTTTGAAATTTCTTAAAGAGATGTAGAAGCACCCAATTATAACTGCAAACACATTAATATATGCTTCCCATCTACCTGAAAAAGCATATATGCATCTTTAGCACATGGCTTCAGCGTACTGACAGATCTTCTGTTACTATTTCCTTGAACTGCAACTGGTTCGTCAATAGTATCTGTGTAAAAACAAAATTAAGTTTTGTGAACAAACGAGCTGCTGAAAAATCAAGTATGCATTAAGTGCTCTTACAAAAAGATTCTAGGTGAACGGCCAGGTAATTCTTCTGCAACTTATCATGTCTACAGAAATAAACATTAGCTAGAATGCCAAAGATGGTCAACACCAAGCACTTCTTTCCAATAAACTTTCTCTTCAAAACTACTACTGCCATGTATCTCACAATCAGTAATCTAAGTTACCTTCATCTTAAATGACACCCTCACCTCAAATTTCTTCACAATACAAACTGAAGACCAGTTCCCACAGCTTGAAAAAAATCTAGGTTTTGTATATTGTTGTACTGACTTGGCCTAGCATGACGGCTAAGGATTTAATTTACTTTGCATACAAGTAAAAGTATAAAAGACAGTAAAAATTAATAATGTCTGTGATTTTTTTAAATAACATTTACAGACTTTTTACTACTTCTTTATCTGAAAAAACCCCACATCAGAAATATGTCCAAAAAACAGGTTAATACAAGCAAGCAGATTAAGAAGCATGCCCACCTTTGTATCGTTCATCTTCAGCAACCACTCTCTCAAATACAACAGTAACTACCTGCCGCACTGTAGCTGCCGCAGTGTTATTTGTGATATTATCTTTTGTGAAGTGCAATCGAAAACAAAGCACAATTGCCTGAAAAGAAAGGAAAAAAAAAATCATCTTGCAACAAAATATTTTAATCTTTTTAGATAAGTGGGAAGACAGCTGATTGAAGAATGCTTTTGACTACAGTTTGTCAAAAGGCTGCCTGAAAAAAAAATTGTTCATCATTTTAAATCATTTTAAATTTGAAGAACCAGAATAAGTTTTGTGGATTACCCCAGTCAAAAACCTCTTTAGTAATCCTCCCCAAAGGTAATCTAGAAGTGGTATTAACCGAAGACATTATGATGTGCCAATACTACAATCATCATATAGAGAATACACAGTAATCAACCACATAAACCAACTTGTATGAATATTAATGTCAGAAGGACATTAGGATTATACAGTTAATCACAGAAAGGTCAGTCAACTCCAAAGTTAAATGCCATTTCTCTCCTTCATTAAACCACAACAGCTTCACAACCATGTTGCCTCAACTGCTATTATTCCTCTCCAAGGTGCATATTTTAACACGTCATTGTGCTGGCAGTGACCTGAATACTGTTTCCCACTGGATTTCTTATTACCTCTAACACATAATTTAATACTTATTTTAAAATTAATTTTGAAAATTAACACTTGTATGTGTAGGTAAACCTGTATTTCTTGTTCTTTTGTCCTTATTCTGTGTTCTTGCACTTGCATGAACCTCAACCATACCTGGCCATAGCACTACATGCTGTAAGCCATACGAGATTCAGAATTTTCTTTTGCTTCTTTTTCTTGTAAATAATTTGTGGACTCTGTTCAGATGGTATCCTCATGTTAGTTTGAAATTTTACAACACAATTATACACATCTGGGCTTTCAGAAGATACTGCATGATTCTCTAGATTAATCTAACAGCAGTGCCTGTATTAAGGGGCTTTTCAAGATGGTTTACCAGTAATTTTCTTAATTTAAATCAGTCAAGCTGAAATGTGAATATGCAATATATGTCTACTTCAAACTGATTTTCTCTAAGAACTTTTCAGTCTGAAAAATAAACAACTTTCAGATATTTCTCAAAAGAATCTTGGGGGCAAAAAACCAAATAAACCATTGCACCATTTTACCCATGCCAAGTCTTGTCTTTGGTTAAATGAGCAACTACAGTAATTTCAGACCTTGGACATTTGCTTTATTAGTGAGAGCTTACACTGCACTACGTGCCTGATGTCAGTTTGAAAACATACATACGAAAAATTTAACAGATGAGAAGGACAGGGATTATCCCACTGTTTTTATTTAAAGTTCCCATTAAGTCAGAAAACTATAATTGTGGAGGAATTAAAAAAAAAGATTGAAAAGGAAGTTAAAATAAACCTTGTTTTCAGAGTCTAGATATAAAAGCAATAGGGACACAACAGAATCAAGAAAGCCCCCGCCTCTTCCATTATTTCCAGATGTTTCATATGTAAAATTTCTCCCCGTTTTCCTCATGGATATCGTAAGTACTATAGCTGGCACTAAAAAATTCTTACCTTGGACAGCGCTTCATCATGCACAACTGTATTGGTTGTTAAAAGTACAAGAACTGTCTGAAGCAATTTAAGTTCTTCGAGACTATTTTCCATCAGTTGCCAAAGCATATTAATAATGTTTCCTGCTGCAGCCTACAAAGAAATAATTTTTTGCTAACAATTAAGATGATTACATACTGGTACATCATGTGTACACATATAAGAATAGCACTCTCATAAACACATATCATAACTGAATTTGCCTGTTTGGTCTATACCACAGGACTACATTCAGAACACAAAGCCAATTTCATTGTCACAAGCTTCCCAAAATATTTTTAAAGAATTGACAGCAGAAATCTCCTAATGTGCAGCCCAAACTAAAGTGTGTACGTAATTTTCTACTTGGAAATATAGGAGAGACAGTACAAAGACATTTCACCCTCAAAATTGATTCATATCAGAGAAAAAAGTGTGATTTTACACTATGCAAGCACAACTGAAGGTATATTTTAGCAGTAAGCTGGTGAAAAGCATAACGCACTATATATGCAGTACCATAATATATCACAGAATCATCATGACACTTACAGTTGCAGGAAATGTGCATCCATTTTATCTTATTTTTAAAGTAACACGTAATAAAAACGTAATACATGATGTTATCACACAGAGTAAATTTTGCGGATGCCACCCTAAGAATTATATTTATCAAGAACATGTTCTGTTCCTCCAGTGTAAGAATGCAAACTAAACGAGCTGGTTTGAATTTTCATTAATTTCCTTCTAGAAATTACTAATGTTTTCTCATATATTTTTTTCTTTTTTTTTTTAATGGTCAAAAAAGTTTTCTTTTAAATTACGATTATTTAAAACCAGGTATGAGTAAAATATCTTGTAGACTATGTTCATTATAACATAAACAGCCTCCTAAAGAAAAACATTCACCTTCAGTTTGAGGCCTGTATTTCTCACACTGAAATATTTATGTATTTATATAAAGATTGATCTTACCTCTGAAACAACTTCATGGGACATGAGCCTCTGTATGGCTGCTAGACACAGCTGAGTGATCTTTGGTTCCTTTGTTCCACAACCCATTAGAAAAGGCTGAACTACCTCTGAGCTGTTCTCCTTCAATGCTTTCAAAAAGAGATATGGAAGCAGTCAATGTTTAATACTTTGAAGAATACAATGCAAAATTTGTTAATGATACCTATTAACAAAAAGCAATCTCCAGTCTTGGAAATTTGGGATTTACTCTTGCACCACAGGGAAAAGCCAAGTAAAGACAGACACTGGGCTGCAACAGCTCACTTCCAAAATTACCCTGTGGCTGAGGCTCAAATCCCAAGCACCTTCTCTCTTACACACTCGAGCTACTTTCTCTTTCCGAAACCAAAATGGTCACTTAGGAATCCATTTGGTTAGTAAGAAGCTATAAGGTTCTGCCCATCCCAGAGCTTTCTCTGGCTTTGCAGCAGTGACCACCCTCAGGTTAGCAGCCTTCTCCTTCTGCTTTGCTTCCCCTTGGCACCAAATTCAAGAGCAACACAAAACATGCCACACAGAGACATATCAATGCATGCAGCACAAAGGGGAATAGCAAAATGCCACTGACAAAACAGGAGAAGAAATACTGTTTGTATCCTGGGTACGTACACCTGGCTGTGAATTTTTCAACCAGTGTTTTAGAGATAAAGGGCAGCTTACTAAAACAAAGCTTTGTCAGGTGGAAACAAAAGTTTCATGAACTACTTTTTTTTTTCCTTGGAGAAAAGAACTTCACAATGAATACAACATTCCACATTGACATTTTTAAAAATTTCCCCCATAAAAGTAATTCTAGAAATCAGAGATAAATTTCATAAAATTAAAAGAGAATAAAATATTTCTGAAAGATGACAGGAAAGCATGGCTCTGACTGCTGTGTGCTTTTCCGTTTGCAGGTACAGTTGTTGATTCACGCAAACTTAAGATTTAGCTGGCCATCAACCTTTCAGATATTAAAAATTTCTTCACATTTCAAAGTTCAATGTGTGTTCTTACACTGAATGTCATACATCATGTTTTAGTCTATGTGTAATAAGATTTCATGGAAAAATTTCACACACATACTTTCTACAAGGTAATAGTTCTACAGGGTGATAGTAACACATATATAGTCCATAGTTTCATCAGCCTCTTCAGAGACAGTACAGGCTCGATATCAAGTTGACAGAGGCTGACCTTGTATCAAATGCCTAATCAAAAACCATTAAAATGTCAGCATAAATGCAAATGAATACATAGGTTAACTGCCTTTTTAACAATCTGCTTTGATTTCAACAGGGTTTTTAACTATGAAGCAAATAAACTTGCTTTTTAAATATTTAATATAAACCACATCCACCAATACCATTCTCTTACAGAACACTCCATGATTTTCAAATTAAAAACAAAACATTGGCTACTTCATCAAAAACTAAAGTTTGTTCCCAATTGAGACACGTAATTTAGGCATCTAGTTGTCAGTGTCTACATGTGAGCTAGATGCCTAAGCTGCCTTTACAGTCTATGAAGACCTATAACACATGGCCAATAAACCCTAGAGAGTTCATACTAACATGGACACAAATGCTTCTTCACTCATTTAAATTTCTGAATTACCACTAAGTTCTAACCATCATGCAGAAAAAAGAAACAATCTTTTTAAAAACATACCACAAAATATTTATCCTTATCATAAGACTTACTATAAAGTTAGAAATGGCAAAAATGGCATGAGTTTTAATAACAAGATAAAGAAAAATTTAAACCTTTTACAATATTCTGGCTATAATCCATTAAAAATAATCTCACAACAGGATCTATGTGAGGATTTTTATTTTATAAAGCTGAAAAGATAATGTTTCGTAGACCTGGTTTGGTACCGATCATTACATTAGCTTCAGTCTTAAAACACACAAAAATCTTCTTACATCCAGGTCTGCTTCCATTTTGCTACCAAAATTATGCAAGAATATATTGAAAAAGAAATCTATCATAATAAACCACACAAAAAAAGCTTCGGGAAAGTATAAACTTACTCCTTCATTCCATCAAGAAGACTGCAATTTCAATTTTTTAAAACAACTTCTAAAACAGAAGTATGAATTGCGCATCTCAGAACCACATGGAAATAACTTCCCACATTTATCTCCTGCAAAATAAAGCACTAGCTGACCCGTTTTAGAATTACTGAAATCCTCATAAATAAATTATAAAGCATATACAGACTGCCGAGAATGAAGACTTTGCAACTGCTCAACTTCAACAGAAAGCAAGAACTTAGATCAATGACCTCAGAGCTCTGGCAAATTAAACACATCTCACCAGACATATTACCTCTCTGTATTTGTCACTTTAACATTGCATATATTTTCCTAATAATTACAATCCTACAGAGTGTAATGCTTCAAGAAAGCATCAGGTCGGCTTATTCAAAACAATCTGATACAGTTGTTATCTTCTATTTTAGTGAAATGAGTTTACATAAAAATATGAAGAAAAATCATGTCCTGATCGAAATATTTATTCGGATTCCTAGAACACGTACTAGATGTTCCTAAATCATCTAGCAGTCAAAAGTATCTACTTCACTAGATTTCACAACTACAGTACCTTTTGCAGCTTTATTATTACCAAAGAATACATACCATTTTCCTCAAAAAAAATTTAAATAGCAGATAGGAGACAACAGAGATCTTGACATTAACTTATCTACAAGATTAGGGTACAACTGATACCCCAAAAAATACAAGAGTCCATAAAGTACTGGGACTGCTTAATGGCATTATGTTTAAACTGGGGAACATTAGGATAATGTGCAGGCACAGTATATGTTCCCCTCCATCCTGCAGCTCCTTACTGGAAAAAAAGTTGTTATCCTATTAGGAAAGATTAACAAATCAAAACAACTTTTAGGACCTGCTGGTTTTCCAAGCCTCATAACAACAAATCTGCATACTTTTTAAAAATAATTAAATAAATATTAACCACATTCTAGTTTAAACCTGTCAAAGGAAAAGTACTTAAAAAATTTGACGAACTACCAGAAAGTGTTCCCTCAAAAAGATAAAAGACTGCCTATGCATGGCCAAAATCAATGATCTTTCACATCTGTTCACTTTGAAATGAAGATTACAAAACAAAGAATTTTGCAGGACTACAAAATATCTTTCTAAAATATGAAGTTCTTTACACAGTAATATGCCAAATAATACTGACAGCTTCTCAAATGGCTAACTGAAGATTTCTCCTGTTCGTTTGTGTATTTTGATATAGCTGACATTACCTGGCATAGTTTTCCCACTTATGTCAGCGCTCATGACAGCAGTAAAAACAAAGAAAATAAGCAAATAAAAAAGAGGCATTAAAGTAAAATACTGAGGGGTGGCACTGCTACTTCAAATTAATCTAGAAATTGCCTCCTTACCAATATCTGGTTTACATACCTCAAAACAATACAAAGTTGTACATCTATTTCATTTCGACCTTTCAGACAATTTAGCCTTTTAAGGATTCTGACTACAGCTGGGGTAGAAACTCAAGTATTAATACAGAAACATTCAAATCTGGCCAAAGGTTTCATCAGCAATTGTCAAGAAGCCATCAATTTACATGCTATTTAATAAAGCTGAAGACAGAGATACTGTTTTAAGCACTTACAAAGCTGCCACTCACAAGATATCTCCTGTCCCTCAGAGCAATGGTACATCCTAAATTGAATGACCCTGTCTCAGATTAAGATAGATTTTTGCCTGCCAGGCACAAGCCTCCAAAGGCTAGACTCTCATACTCAACAGACAGATGTGGATCATATTGCAGAATTCCACACACAGCACTCAACACCAGCTGTGGTGAATGCAGAGTGTGAATAAAACATTGAGAATATGGAGTCTAAGCATTTCATGCTATTTTTCTAATGGGTGATTACTTCTGTAGAGCCACAACTGAAAATGGAAACCCTCCTCAGCATTGGTATAGCACTAACATGAAACAGGAGTACTATTAAAAACCTCTCATGCTACTGGATTTTTTGCTAGGTGCTGAAAAGTAAAGCATCACTGATACAGCACACGCTAAAGGACATGTAGGATTATTACACATATCCAAGACATCTTTTTAACATTTTGATCTGTAACACAAGTTTATTTTTCCCATTGCATTGCACATAATTACCTGCCAAAATATCAGTGTTCCGTGCAGCTATTGTTTTCACTTTTATTATTCCTGATTCAGCAGCCTGGAAGAGAAGAAAATAAGTAGTTTTGACACTATTTCATACATCAATATCTGTAAAGAAATAATACTGAAGATAAACAAAAACGTATCTTCTCAGAGCAAAAATGTTTTTATAGTGTTTTCAGTAAGCAGAGCTAATGCAGAATTGAAACCTTTGCAGCTTCTGGAATTCCTTTCCTAAATTCCACAGGAAGGGGTATAATCTGTGGTTCAGAATTTCTAGAAACCACGATTCTCATTGTACTACTTTCCAGTCCTATGAATGCAAAGAAAAATCACTAGTAAACAAACAAACAAAAAAAAGTTGCGCAGTCTCTGTACAGTTTCAAACTGTGAAACAATTACCATGATATATAATGTCACATTCACTAGGTTGAAATGCTGAAGAAACTGAGAACTTAGGTAATTATATCAACTTAACTCTTAAGCAATGAAATCCAGTTAATAAGCTGGATGTAGTACACGACACTTGAATATTATCATTATTCTTCTAGTCAGGTAGCACTACTTTCTGTTTGAAAGCCAACACTTTCACTAACAACAAGTATCAGAAGGAAACACATTTTCCCCCAGATTGTGTTTCCCAAATGCCCTATACAAATTATCCCAGGGCAGTACCATGAAGAAGCCTTCCTAACAATAGTCTCCATTCTTCCCAATATGCCATACAACCCACACCAACAGTTCCTCCCCTTTCCCCGTAAGTATGACCTGACAGACCAACAGCCTCCCCCTCTCCCTCATGCTGTGGACCTGCAGGTTGGGGGATGCGTGTGCACAGACTGGCTGGACGCCAACCAAGCGCTGCAGAGCTGAGCAGCCCACGGAGGAGATCACATACTGCTGCGAAGGAACAGCGATTCCCTCTTCAATTGTCCACAAACGCTTCCTAGCACAAATCACTAAAGTCATGTTCTCTAATGAAATCAAGCCAAGCTGAAAATATAAAACTGAGGCTTTTCATTTCAGAATTACAATTTCTGACAAGTTTTGTGTACAAAACACAAAAACACATTGCAAATGTCACATTTCCATTTTTTAATTCCATTAATATGCTCTAAATCTCTGTAAACAATTAAGGAAATCGTGTTCAATACACTGTGCAACAAAATAAATGCATCGGGTTTTCCCAAACCATAGAACACAAATTGCTGGAAAATATTGTCCTGTCAAATTTGAAAGTACATTTACCCTTTTATTTAAGTTTTGTATATCTGTGTACTTTCTCACACTAAACATTTCCATTTTTCCTCTGGTATTACTATGTAAAGAAGCGTGTCACCACTATATAAAACAGATCAGAGAAGCAGACAAGCTGTCGCAGCAGAAACATGAAAGCAACAGTACATGAAGTTCTACCAAGCAGTATTCCTCCTCCATCAAAACACTACTCCAACAAGATTTCCCAGAAAGTCAGCTTAAGATGGCTGTATAAATTCATAATCAAATATTTTAATGAAGAGCTGATATACATATTTCTCAAAAATAGCTAAATTAGAAATGCGGAACTGAAATAATTTTTTTTTTATTTCCCAAAACAACACAGAAAGACTAAACACTGCCTTAAGATTCTTTAAAAGATCTGTGAAATTCTGGAGAATTATTTAAGGTTTGCTGAACTTTTTCTCCTTCAAAAATACAGACAGAATAATATCCACAGTGCCTGAACTGCTCAACAACATGCTCAAATGAGCACGAAGTGACATGCAAATATATCTTTCGCATAATTAAAATGAGGAGTGCCAAATGCAGTTCTCATTTATTTTAATTACATTAACTTAATGTGTTGAAGTGTCTTAAGTTTTAAGTCAATCCCCGTTCTTCTTCAGTTATAAATTGTCAGCTAATTAGGGAGGGTCTTGTCACAACAAATTGTTCCTATTAATTAATATGAAGGATTTGTCACAGTCCAACTTCAATTATCTTCAAACTAAACCTCATCACATATACCAGCAATCGATTTATTTCTTTTCAGGAGTGACAAACTCACTCTGAATCAAAGAAATATTAAGCCTGCCCACACGTGACATTTCACAAACAGTACGGACTCTGCATGAAGAAGGAAAAAATTATTTCCAACAGAAAGTCTCCCAGTTACTTGTTTCCATGTTGGCTTTATATAAAAGAGCACATATTTTTAAAAACTAAGGTAAAACAAAACAAAAGCTATCAGACTTTTTACTGCCGCTCTGAATATAACAGTTTTTCTCCATGAGATATTAAAAGTTCTATGATCAGCTGCATGAACCTATGGTTTCTACTTAGAATCCCAATTCAAAACAATTACATTAAAAACCAATTACACTGCACACATCCTACAAAAACACCGCCAATACTCCACTATATATCTAAAAAGATCACATATTAACATTTACAACAACTTACCTCAGTTGATCACAAATAACCAGTAGAAAAAATGAGACTATAAACAGTTATCTAGCTATTCTGTATACATCAATATAAAAGTGTATCTGGATTGCTTCAATTTAACCAGGCAAACTAAAAGAGATGGGGTGTTGGTTGATGAGAATGCAGAACATGACCCAGCAACATGCGCTTGCAGCCCAGAAAGCCAACCACATCTTGGGCTGCATCAAAAGAAGTGTGACCAGCAGGTCGAGGGAGGTGATTTTCCCCCTCTACTTTGCTCTTGTGAGACCCCACCTGGAGTACTGAGTTCAGCTCTGGAGTCCTCAGCACAGGAAGGACATGGATCTGTTGGAGCGAGTCCAGAGGAGGGCCACAAAGACGATCAGAGGGCTGGAGCACCTCCCATACGAGGACAAGCTGAAAGAGTTGGGGTTGTTCAGCCTGGAGAAGAGAAGGCTCCAGGGAGACCTTCTAGCATCCTTCCAGTACTTAAAGGGGGCTACAGGAGAGATGGGGAGGCACTCTTCATCATGGAGTGTAGCGATAGGACGAGGGGTAGCGGTTTCAAGCTGAAAGAGGGTAGATTTAGATCAGATATTAGGAAGAAATATTTTCCTGTGAGGGTGGTAAGGCACTGGAACAGGTTACCCAGGGAAACTGTGAATGCCCTATCCCTGGAGGTGTTCAAGGCCAGGCTGGATGAGGCTTTGAGCAACCTGGTCTAGTGGAGGGTGTCCCTGCCCAGGGCAGGGGGGTTGGAACCAGATAATCTCTAAGGTCCCTTCCAAACCTAACCATTCGATTATTCTATATGAATAGATTTGAAGTTTACGAATTTTACATCAATTACTATAGCACACTTCAGGACATTGCCCCATTAGAGAAGGATCTTATAAAACTAATCAAGGAGACGGCCAGCATCATACTGTGTATTTATGGGTACAAATATGATAATTTACTTTCACACAAACATAAGGCATGATGTTTTTAAAGCAGTCACCACTTTTAAAAGTAACATTACCAGGTTCCCTTAGCACCACAGTTAACAGCAGTCTAACGAGCAAGTTAGTTATCTCTTTAATTTTAAGAAGCAGCAAATACACATAATTACTGTAACATAAAGCTCAAGTGTACCTGAAACCTTCAGTCAATTAGAGCTCCTATTCTGCTATTTTAACAACTGTGAAATGAACTGAAATAAAGTGTCTCAAACACACACTTGCCATTATTGAGTTTTGCTTCATATTTCTCCTGAAGCAACTACAGCACTCAGTCTGGGGAGGGGAAATAATGATGAAGAACAGAAATGGACTCTCAGTAACAGCACATATCCAAGTCAATCTCTTCCAGTACTTTGATTTGGTTTTAATCAAACAATTAACCTCACAGCAAAATTCAACAGGACCCTCCAAGCTCAAGCACTTGCCCCATCATCTTTGTGCTTCCCTGGAACTTACCGAGTATTTGCTGATTATGTGGAAATCACCCTTCACAGAAATCAAAGTAAGGCAAATGGAGAATTTACGTAAAAAAAAAAAACAAAAACAAAAAAACACGAAGACACGCATAACACAGTTTCAAGGAGACTGAAAAGAAACCTGTGCATAACATCTACCTCCTGGCCTCAAAGTTCCTCTCCCCAGGTACAGTCTGACAACAACATTCACAGCTCCCCAAGAACCTCACCCTAAAGCTAGCTTATAGACAGAGGCTCTCTGCACAAGAGAGACCAGGATGTGGAAATTCTTAGAGACTTTCAAACCCAGCTTTAAGAGTTTTTCAGATTGAAAACTCTTCCCCTCCTCACAGATTCCTCAGTCCAAACAGGGAAGAACTTGAGTCTTCCTGTCATGAGATGCGCTGTGCCCATTTTGCAAATGTTTTTGGAATTGCTGCTGTTCAGGATCACGTAAAGGCAAGCCACCCATACCAGCAGCAGAGTGGCAAGGGCATCTGAAAGGCACCAGTTCCTCAAATCTGTCTTCCAGGGACACTGTGGAAGCTCTCAAACCCAACTGCAGCAGACAGTCTATTTTACTGAAGGATACCACTATAACTAACTCCATGATCATCATCATGTTACCTGGCAGCCCAAGAATGGCCACAAGGAGTAATGGCGTAGTGTATGCTTGAAAACGTAACTGTATTTAGCAGTTCACTTCTCACAGGCAAAGACACCATGAACCTCTATTGCAATGCATATGGGCGGGCAAGCAAAGTACCAGAGGGGTCAACTGGGATATGGTCCAACAGCACATCAGTTCCTCCAAGGTAATCCCTACGAATTTGTCCTTACTCTGGGGTAAAGTCAATGAGCTACCCTTCTTTCACTGAAAAATAACAACACAGTGAACAGCTTTTCATAATGGAAAGACGACAAAAATCTAATATCGAATGTCTCTCTTACCAGTGACTCTTTTCAGAAAGTGAAATAAACACCCACTGTCTCTACAGTATCAGCAATTTTTTAAAAGTTTCAATAAAGGGTTTTTTAAAAGGTTTTAAAAATATCAAGTTGCTGTTCTTCAAAGAAACTGGTACCTCACAATTATTTTTTTTAACCAAAAATTAAACACATACACATAAAGATATTTAATGTAGCAACTAGGCATGTGCTAATTTCTACTAAGGATTGATCTAATGCTAAATACATTTCTGTATGAAGTTCTAAATGTGATAATGTTGCTACCAAAAGTTAATGAAAGAATTTCCACCTTTTGCTAAGATTGGATGAAAGTAGTATGTGTCATCTATGGTCACTTCCACATCTACTACCTGAAATTAAAAAAAAGCAATTGTTTCTATGCATCATTACCTCCCTTTCCAGCTGGAACACTAACCCTACATCCAATAGTCAGACAAGAGATCCTCCTGTCTAAAGTAGTTTCACTCCATTGTTATTCTGACTTGCTCTGCAAAAATACATTCTGGACCATTACTGTACTGCTAAACTATTATTTGGAAAAGGACACACTCATAAAAAGCTCCACACTAAACCAACCTCATGAAAGCACTCGAGTATACCACATTTGTGTGAAAAAGCACTGCACTTGCTTTCTGTGTTCTTCTCTTCCTCCCCAGGAGTACAATCCCTACTCTGACCCTTCTCTTTTATATATGCTCATAAACCTGTGATTTAAACTGGTGTAATGCCAGTTCTGGTCTGACAGCACTGTGCAATCACTGGGATTTATTACATTGAATGATTTAATATATTTGGATTAGAGCTTGCTCACATGCTACTGGCTTGGAGCAAAGCCTAGCTGCAGAGACTCTGGGAATGGAGCACCACCCACTATAAAGGCAGATAAAGGCAGAGACTACATGAACCAAGTACTTATGTCTTAGTGGACACATATAAACCTATGCACCCAAGGGCCAATGTCACTGAAAGGACACCCTCTATCAGGGTCATGGTGACTGCGGAGAGGTAAGCGCCACACCCATCTCAAGGGAAGCCACAGAAGAATATTCAGGGCATCACAAGCCTATCAGTGTCATGTCACTCCCTGGGAAGTTTATGGAACAAATACTCCTGGAAGCCACTTCTAGGCACATGGCAGGATAAGAAGATGACTAGGAACAGACAACACGACTTTACCATGAGCCTCACCAACTCAACTGCCCTCTACAATGAGATGATAGGCTGTGTGGGTAAGGGGAGAACACTACGTACTTTATATCTTGACTATACCAAAGTCTTTGATGCCAACTCCAGTTGTATCCTTATAGTCAAATTGGTGAGTTATGGACAAGCAGACAATAAAGTGGGTGAAAGCTCATCTGAAAGGGTCATTACAAATGGTATAAAGTCCAGCTGATAACCAGCTACTAGTGGTGCTCCTCAGTGATGGATAGTGGGGATAATACCATTTAACATTTTCATTAGTAGCTTGGATAAAGCCATAGAGTCTGTGGACAAATATAAAATTTAGGGTACTGTTCAACATTGGGGGTGTGGGGGGTGGTTTGTGTTTATTCAGAGGGACCCAGACAGGCTGAGAAAAGGGCTCTTACAAATATCATGAAGTTCAAAGGCCAATGCAAAGTCCAGCCCCATGCACCAGTACAGGCTGGGGGCTGCCTTTGCAGCAAATGACCCAGGGTCCTGGTGGACAACAAAGGGGAACCAAGACCCAGCAGTAAGCCCTTGCAACGAAGGTGGCCAACTGCACGCTGGACTGTACTAGCAAGAGCACATGCAGCAGGCCAAGGGAAGGGAGTCCTTCCCTCTCTTTGGCTCTTGTGGGCCTGCTGCTGGAGTAACATGATCAGTTTTAGCCCCACCAGTACAAGAAAGACATTGGCACGATGAAGGAAGTTCATTGGAGGTCTTCCAAGACAGCTGGGGGACGGAGAACAATATCTCATCTAAGGAGATGCTGTAAGAGCTGCACTTGCCCAACCTAATGAAGACAAGACTGAGGAGAGGGCTTGTTAATGTTCACAGCTTCCTAAAGGGAGGCTGCAGTGAACACAAAGCAACTTACAATCACTGTTCAGATGTGTGCTCCACCTTGGATATATGTCCAAGTAGAAAAAGAAAGCAGGGAACACTGAAAGCAATAATGCTCTTTTCAAATCACTTCATATTCTAGAATTCCTGCACAAGTTTCTCACTGTAATTTTTCTTTCACAGAATCTCAGCAATCATTATAGAACAGTATCAATTCCGCTATAAATTGAAAATTGTATTTTGGCAAAACACTTCGCATTTTGGCAAAACCTCTGGTGCACCGCTCCCGGAGGCACTCACAGAACAGAGATTAACAGCCTGAGCGTCCCAGATCAGAGTGGGGGGAAAATGACCACCTGGCCGCAGCTAACGTTCCCCCCGCAGAGGGAGGATCCCGAAACTCACGGAGTGGAGATAACAATTCGAGCATTCCAGGCCGAGAGAGCTGACTGGAGTGTGTGTGGGGGGGAGAGGCCTTGGGAGAGCGAATGCAGACACCTGAAGCGAGACGATCTGAAGCCCGAGGGAAGCAAAAGAGAGAGAGCTCTCCCGGAAGGGTCCTCACCTATATACTGGGTATGACGTGTATGATATGGAATAAATTATTGTCTGTTCTGAGTTTCAGTCTTAACCTAAGAGCAAATCCTATGCTATCAAGCGTCCGTCCTTCTTCCCTGGTCTGCTGTCCTTGGCAGCAGCACAAAACATCGTTCTTATCAGCTCTTCTCCTGAGCATAAATCCAAAACCCAGCCACTTGCTAGCTATTTATGAAGAAGAGGGAAAAAAAAAAAAATTAACACTCTGCTTAACCCAGGACACACTTTCACTATCACAAAACCTTCAATACAAAACCAGCTACAGTCTTACAATATTTTAAGTTCGGACTGTGTGATTTACATGAACTGTTGAACAGTCCAATTATTTTTTTTAAATCCAGAGATTAACACACTTGCTGTTTTTGTTTATATTAGCATTATTTAGCATATAAAGACAAGAAATTGCAAACAGACCGTCAGCCTCTATTAACGACAAAGTAGTTTCTTCAGCTGTTCACAATTTACCTGAGACAGAAGTAAAATTGCTCTGGTTTATTCTACATTGTGATCTACTTGTGCTCAATGAAGGAAATAGTGTACATTTCTGATCCCAACAACAGGCACAGCAACAGCTGAAGATACCAAACTCCTACTTCCTGATAGACTTGACTCTCTCTACTCAAGGACGGTGCCATTCTCAATTACCAGAGCTCCAATGCTTTCAGAAAATATAAGAGCATTAACCAATTCTATTATTCACTTTCTCCACCAATTCAAGATTTATGATACTGCAGTTTTTGGTCTTTTTGTTTTTTAAAAACACACAACTTTGTTCATTTCCACCTTTAGTGCAACTATATTAGTTGCCCCCATATTAAAAGTGTTCTTTCACTTGACAGGAGTAACTATTCCTCTGGTCCATTAATCTTCTGAAATTTTCAGTTTGCATTATCAGCAGCCAATTCAGAATCCTGAAGGTTAATCGTCAATAACTCCAGGAGTGGTGCCAGTGTTATCTAAATTGCTTCAGAGCTGTTGCCTGTGGAGGTACTACCTTACTTTACTTGAATGTGGAGGTAAAGATAATGAAATACAAATATTTAAAATCACGACTTTTCATCTGACAATCAAAATACTACACCTCAGCTGGAAAAACCATCACATACAAACCAACAGAACAAATCAGAATGAGTAACATAAAACAACCCATTACTGAACAACACTGATTATAGTTATACTTCTCTTCCACAGTCAGAGAGAATCAGGATGTACCCTGCATTTTGTATTGTATCATAAATAAATTAAAGATATACACTATACATTTTATATAATATTAATATTTATATATGTAGTGTATGAATATCTTGAGAGATCCTATGCCTACCATGAATGGATTTCTGAGTGACCCGTCAAGTACAACACAACAGACTATGCATCACTAAAATAGAGCACTTGAATATTCATGACATATTTGTGTCACAACAATCATCATTCTACATTAAACAAAAAAAAAAACCAAACCAAAACCAAAAACAACAGAACACCCTGTTCTGGAGCTTCAGGAGATTTACACTTGAAGTTCAAACTAATTTTGCCTTTAGCTTGTTGATCAGAACAGATGGGACCAAGAAACTCCTGAGGCTTTGCCACAAATACTATATTCAGAGTCACTCAGTCAGAGACAGCAATGCCTGTTCACCACGCACCTAGTAAAAAGAAACAACAGTTGCAATTTGGGCACTAGCTGAGAACTGCAGTCACCAAAAATTTCCAACTTCTGCTACAGGTTTCTTGAATAATCTTCAGGAAGCCATAGGAGGCAGAGGGAGATTCAATCAGAGACTAAGATGCACAAATTTAAATATTTAGACTACTATTACAATATTTAGTCTCTATGGAATGCTCCTTAATTCTTAAAGCCCCTCCTTAAGCTAATTCAGCTGACCTGCTAGTAGGGGCTCAATACAGAAGTCGAAGCTTAGAGTTTTGTATCTGAGACAACTACATTCAGACACCTCATGTTTTATTTTCTGGACCAGCTGCTGGAAGCCAAGGAAGAAACATTAAAGCATCTCAAGCGGCAAAGACACCTAACGTGTAGGTGACAGACTGAATCAATCCCTTGGCTACAAGATCCTCTGAATAACTATTTGGCTCTATTGACAGTATTTCCATAACAAACTGAGCCTGTACAATCAATGAAGCAAGTTTAGACACCCAAGATTAGGCACCTTAATCCTGCACTGAAATCTAACTTAAAAAGTTTACAGTTAGACTGAGATAAAGAAAATTTTATTCTTTTTTTCATCCATTAAATTGCAAGATATTACATGATGGAGAAATTGGGTCTATACGCATGATATGAATAATTTTTGAACACATGACATTTCTTATCAAAGACTAAAATGATGAAATGAAATTTAGGAGTTATAATAAATCCTGAAGCTTTGAACACATTTGAACAGACGACAGTCCCCTAGAAACATAACAGTACACTTTTAAAAATATAATTTTGAAAAAATACTACTGTACACAGACCCATATTGAATAATAAACACTGCAAAATGAATGGATTCCAAACATGAAGTTAGCAGATACAGCAACTGGTAAAGATCAGGAATTATAAAAGGAATTGTAGGAAATACTAGGGATCACCTATTTCAAGTTACCAGCTCAGCCATGAGCTGGAAATTAAAGAATGCCACAGAATAATCTCCAGTCATATGCCCAAAACACATGCTTGAGCGCAAGCTGCCTAATTATGGCAATATGGATTTTACAGAGCTCAGCTTATACATTTCAAAAGAACCTTCAAATTATTAGTTAAGTGAATATCCGTTAAAGAAAACAAAAAACTCTACAGTATTTGCATCCTTCTGAATTAACGGTGTGAAGACCTGAAAATGAAGCAACCTGGAAAGTTCAGTGTAGGTTAAGTTCCCTGTAGGCTACAGTATCAGACCTATTTAATCCATTTTAATAAAAAAAAAAAGAAAGCTGAAACCCCAAAACATGATTACTCCTACAGAAAATGGTCTACACACAAAGGTTTGTTCTTTGACAGGTCTGTTTGGCTCATCTTTTTACTGCAGGAGTATAATGAACACAGAGCTCTCAGGAACCATTCAATGCTAGCAATACATCAAGTGACTCAAAAGCCCAAATCACAAGGCATTTCAGAATGTTGTTTTCTTTCTTAGCCTTCTCCAAGTTGCATGCTGCACTACTTTCAATTGATTTTCTGAAATTACTTATTTAAATTATTAAATTAATTAAATGTTACTGTTACAGAACAAACAGCTAATATTCACACATAATTTTTTGAACTGTTCCTAGCATTAGAAATCCTAATGATCACTTTGTCATTATAAACCTAATTAACTGATCTGTATCTTAACATATGTTTAAATTTTGCAATACATCCTCCAGATACAGCTACCCAATGACATCAGAGAGGTTCCCTAAAAGGACAAGCTTCCCAACTCATTTTTCGGTATTAGCCCTAAGGTGTGTTCAGGATCAGCATATCATTCCAAAACAAGAACGATTTAACCCAGGGGATGTCACTCAGTGGAGACAGGCGTAGACCCCAAAGGAAGAAATGTATTAATAAAACCTGTGTTCACAGAACACAACAGATAGACCCTCAGGAAGGGCAGATCCTCTCTCTTAGCTGGCTCTGCTAGCCCGCATCACTTCTACTATAATTAAGTAATTTAAAGTTTACTTTATCCAACAGTCACTCAAATCTGGATTCTTTAACTTTTATCCAAAGAATTTTGTAACGCTACTTGCTTGCAAGTAGAATTACTTACAAAAGAAGGAAAATAAGATTTCAAAATTGGATCCTATTTTTTCCTAGATACAGAAAATTAATTTACAACACAGTTTCAAAAATATGTCTGCATGCCAAAGGCATACAGAACTCAATAAACAGGTAAACAAAAGCAATGCTGCTGTTTCCAACACAGGTCTGGAAAATAAACAGTACAGAAAGTCTATCAAAAGCTATCTTTCAAGAGTCTCAAGAGAGCACTTTAACTGACTGAAGTATTTAAAGCTAAAACCGTGCTGCCCTTCCAGATTGAAGGAAGTTGAACACTCTTTATTTTCTAGCCCTCTGATTCCAGATTACCGCAGCAGCAAACACCCAGACCCCTGCAATGCATTACACAACTGCTAAACAGAGGGCACGCCTTGTTCCGTGACAGCCTAAGCCAGGCCAAGCTGGGAGGACGCAGTCCCTGCCTGCCCCATCCCCAACAGCCCTCTCCTGCCAGTGCAAGCATGCCTATAACTGTGCAGGGAGACAGGTAAGAGTTAACTTTCTTCCTGTGGCTTTTAGCTCATTTTGCTTTTACTGCTATTTAAAAGTCAAGAGAAAACCTGAATCAATGTAGAGACTACAAGCCTACTAGAAAGCTGAGACTGTTGGACTGATCTGTGTGAACAACAAGGAGTTATATCCAGCTGGAATTCAGGCTGAGAAGAGCTTTTCAGGTATACTTATTTTCCCTTTTAACTCGATTATTTCTGTTAAATATAAATATTTTCCCCTTGTATTTTGAAGGTTTCTTATGCACTAGAATTATCTAACAAAATCAGATGCAGCTTACAGAACAGTGCTTTCATTCAGTAATAAGAAACAGCTGGTAACCTACTTGGCACAATATTTTCAGTTTTGTGATAAGACAAAACTCTTACTCCAGTTCACTAAAGACAGCACTGCCAGCTTCCCACACACCCAGCAGAGGATACTGAAACTCCAGTCAGTAGTACGTTAAAACAGCCTACAAAGCTTTATGCACATGCCACACAATTCAGTCCAGAGTCAGAAGTTAAACATTACAATGCTTTAATATGGAGCAAAGCTTAGGGCCCACTGTATTAAAAACAAGGGTATAACGGCAAAGTGGTACTGTTTTCCAGGAGAAACATCAGACTCCTAAAGATAACATGAGCATGACTTATACAGGTACCAAAGACTGCTTCATCCTCTGTAATTTCAAGCTCCAAAACACAGTTTAATTTACTCTCGCCCTGAGAGCTTCTATTACATCCCTGGTGAGTGTCTATTTTTTATAACTGGGAAATCAAAATGTATTGTGAAATAAGAATAAATTTTTCAGCAATGTCATTATTTGTACATCTGCCAATATAAACAATTTTGGCATATCACAGACAAAACCACCAAATCACTCTCTCATCACAGTTTATTGCTTTTGTGCTTAGTACACTTCTGTAGATGGTGCTGATCCAAGGAAGCATCACACAGGATTTATCCACCTATCAAACAGAAACAGTGAAAACCACCTAGCAACAGACAAGACACAGGTCTGAAGTCTAACAGCAACAGGTATTCCCCACACTTACAAAAAGTAAGTCTAGCACGTCTCTCAATCCTCAAAGATCCTCAGCAACCCAGTTTCAAACCCACAGATTCTTTTTGCAGCTCCCATTCTCAATGTATTAAGTGGAACCAGCTAGGAATACCCTACTCCTGTATTATTTGTCACATGGAGCAAAGATGAGTTGTAGATTGCTTTGGGGTGACAATACATTCTGCTTAGTTAAAAGCTCTTTCTAACCAAGGGGAAGGAAGCTTGCCACACATTTGTGTCACAAGTTTAACAATGAGAGAAACTCAGTATCATAGAATCATAGAATGGCCTGGGTTGAAAAGGACCATAGTGATCATCTAGTTTCAACCCCCCCGCCATATGCAGGGCCGCAAACCACTACACCAGGCTGCTCAGTAATTTAAGTGTTTCTTAACAGATTATCAAAGAGTCAGCAAAAACCTCAGAATCCACTGTTGGAAGTGACTGGATTTGCAACTACATGATTTCCCAATAAATGGGACGTACTAAGAAAACTTTACGGACTCAGAAGTAACAGAAAAATATGAAAATGCTTAAACCAGTGAAGAGTTCAAGTTCCATTTACAGAAAGGGTTTAAGACCTTGCTACTAGCTCCTAACTGAGGATAAGGTCTAAATCCCACAGTCTGTGGGATCCCACAGCTGGCTGTCCCCTTTTCAGCTGCATCCACACACCCCACCCCACCCCAGAAAAAAAAAACAAACAAACAAACAATAAAGCTCTTCAGCTGTGTTATCTATCTGCCTGTTCAAATAATTATTTAATATTGCTTTGGTCTCTCTGTACATAATAGCTATGGCATTAGTTTGTAATAACATACGCATTAGAAAGATCTTTAAACAGTGAAAACTAAAACCCTATATTTCGTAAAATAAATAGGCTCTATTTTTGTGATCACACCACTTTCTAACTCCCAACAGTATTGACTATAAAAACTATTAATTCAAATTAAGCAACAAGTAGAATTGAGAACTACACTACAAGTTTTATCAGCAGCAAACCTATCAGACAAATTCATTTCACTGAATTTTAACAGTATTAATATAAAAATTAAAAAAAAAACAGAATAGACACATCATTTTAGAAATGGCTGACAATAACAAATAGCTGGAAGCAAAATTTTAGATTATATCAGAAACTAAAAAGATTATCAGAAGCAGTCTACCTTCAGAAAGTACCTATCAAATCTAACAACTACGATACATCTCATAGCTACTAATTTTGGACAGTATGATAAGTTTATTAAGCAACATGGAAGCATACACATCAGCTGCAAGATGAACTCATGAATTACACTGCATGTGGTAGTGATGAGAATAGTCTACTTACGCTGCAAGTAAAAAAGTGAGATTATAAGTACTTGGAATTTGTTTTTAAAAGCCTGTGTTTAAATGTGGTTTAAAAAGCTGGTGCTGTTGCCATAAGAACATGCTCTGATCCCTCTAGCCAAATCGAATCATGATCAGACCAAACACATGTGATAAAAATATCTGTTTAGCAGTTGAAATCTGAGAGAAAAATACACCTGTCTCCTTTAAAACAATAACAAAAAAATGGCTTCCAGAAGTGAGGAAGTAAGATCATTTCCTGCAACTGTATCATACATCCTACTGTAGGACTGCTCTCACCTCAGACCTCTCTGCAAGAGCCCACAACTCACAGCAGAAAAAGTCCCACCTCTTTACAAACACCTTCCAGTACTATTCCATAAACTTACCCAACTCCAGACAACTGAAAAACTTTAAGTGGGTCTAATTAAGTCATGCAAATTGGCGTGGAGATGTAAAAGGAAACAACACAAAAGTTGTACTTACACAAGAATATGATAAACGTGCTGAATAACAATAGAGAACTGCACATGCAGTGCTTACTTTAACCTTCAGCACAACAAATATAATGAAGCAAAAACACTAGCTTAAGAATTACATTGCCCATCTCTTTTGCAGATCTTGAAGAAGGTAAACATTAGCACAGTGTCACACAGTAATACACAGGAGAAAGTGGAAGTAGTACCCCCACCTCCATCCAAAACACACACAGCTTTCTGTTCCACGGACCACAACTTTCTCTTGTTTTTCTACGACCACACACAGTTTCTCAAACACACCGGTATTCCTCTGGAACCTGTAACGGTATATAACATGCTCTGCTGCAGCATAATGCTTCATGGCTTTCAAAACAAGCACAGTCATTAAGCACAGTCGTTAGCTTCAATTCATCTGCTCAAGTGCATAATACTTTATACAACGTTACACATGCTATCACTTAACTGGAACTAAAGTCATGTTACATATGTAATTCCTTTTTTCCAAACTCACAGTCTTTACTATATTTTGCCGGGTACCCTTCTGGTTCTGCAGCTTAACCTGAGTTAATATATTTAGTATTTTTCCTCTCACTATTGTGTAGAAAAAATATTTTTTAAAATGACAGTTGACAAACTACTGATAGGGAAAAAGTTAAACTGATTGTGTAAACACACTAGAGAAACACACGGTTAAAATGTATACTTTAGAGAGAAAAATTCTGAATTCCCTTCAGTTAAAAGTAATCCCGCTTATCAAGATTACTGAAGTCTCAAACTGCACACAGAGTAAACCGAGGTTTGAAAAATAAAGCATACAATCCGACTGGTATGAGTTTATTAACGGAATTTTTAAGGAGGGCGAAAAACATAACCTAAACTTCTGCGTCTCCCAAGTTTCCTCGGTACCATTAGAAAGCCACGCAACCCCAAAATCCCAGAGTACGCTAGCGATCACCAGCGATCCACACAGCCAACACCGGGACACACGGACGTGCGACGGTGAGAAATAACGCCGCCGGCTCGGGACCCACACTTCAGAAACCCTGTGCGCCGGTCGCACGGCCAAGACAGAGACCCTGAAACA
>NW_010139528.1:0-21397 GCF_000699245.1 Pterocles gutturalis | reverse complement strand
TGGCTGTTACGCGGCTGCACCGTGTGTTCGTCCCCGGCCGCGTCCCCATGGGCCGCCGTCTGCGCTCTGCAGGAGCCCGGCGCTGTTCCGGGCCGTGCCCCTCGCTGGGGCAGAGAGAGGGACCCCCTGGGAGCCCCCGCTACAGGCCCTGGCTGCCTCTCCCCTCCCTCGTGCAACAAGCGGTACCAGGTGTTACCCGGGGAGACAGAGCAGGCTCTCTGCGGGGGAATTTCTGGCGTGGGCCAGCAGCCCTCTGTGGGAGGTGCAGCGGGGGGGATTGCTGCAGGGTGCCAGCCCTGTGTTCCGGACTAGGGCTGTGCCGTAGTGCTGGGCCTTCAGAGGCTCTCGATCAGCGTGTCACATCAGCCAGTGCAGGGCCAAACCCGCCCTTTGCTGGGTGTCCCTCGGAAACCTCCAGGCTGCAGCCGCTTCTCCCCCGGCCCACCCCGGTGCGCTGGCACAAAGCCAAGAGATGGAGAAGGGGTTAAATGAGAGCGGTGACACCATCCATCACCTTCAGCACCGCGTCCTTTGCAGAGCAGAGGGGAACCAGTGCTCTGCAGACCCCCCTTCAGCCCCCTCGGGGCCTGAGTTAGGAGCCGGGCCCCAGGCTGCTGCTGGAGGATGTGGGTTCCCTGCACCCAGGCGTGAGGCCAGGTGCTGGCGGGATGGCAAGGGAGGGATCAGCTGCTGGATTGAAAGGGTTGAGTGACTGTCACATTCCTCTTCACAGTGCGGGTGGCCTCTACAGAAAAAGTTTCTAGGGTGACCTGTTTGCTTTGATGTACAGGTAGTTGGAATAGCCCGCACCGCGCTTTGGCAAATCTGTCCTCAGAGGGGCCGTGGGACAGCAGAGAGGCCTCTGCACCAAGGAAGGGGGAGGATCTGGCTGGGAGACTGCCTTTCCTGACCCCGTCGGGATGTTGGAAATGGGATTGAGACGGTTGAAATAGACAAGTACAGCTGCCCTTGGGCACTTCCATCATGGTTTCTGACAGCCTGCAGGACAAGGGAACAGATCTTACACACCAGGCAGAAATGAGAAGAGGCTGCAGTGTGTGAGTCATTGTCTCTTCAAGGCAAATGAGCTGGACTTGTCTGGCCTTGGTCTGTACTCGGAGCAGGTCGTGGAGGCTCCTCACTTCCCGGACGGCAACCACACAACACATCTTCCTGAGCAACAGTGTCCGGCAGGGCGCTGTTGTAGGGCTTTTGGTACGTGTCAGGCCAACTTGGACTAAATCTTTTGATCTGAAGAAGGGCAGAGAGAGAGGGGAAACCTATTTGTGTCTGAGGGCTGTACATGAAGGGAAAATGTGGCCTTTCTGGGGCAGAAAGCCAACTGTCTGTGTCTTTGGTATTTCTTTTTACAAGCAGGCTGAGTGCTGTGGAACTTTTTCAAGACTGCTTGGTCACTTCCAAATACATCTCCGTGTCTCTGGGAGTGGCACATCCCACTTGGGAGTTTTGAGAAAGGAATTTTGGTAGCAGTTGGATAAAACGTGACAGGAAAAAATTACATCACGCAGCACCCTAAGGCATCACTGATCACATTCTCAGCAGGTGTAAACCAGCCTCAGAGGCAATGACTGTGAGGGTGGAGTGCTCCCCTATTGAGGAAAGGGGCTCTTATTTGAAGGTTTTGTAATTGTCTTCCTTGGACTTTCCAGGAGTGCTGGTCCAGAGACTCCACCATGTGAGAGATGAACGAAACATAGCAAAGCTAAAACAGCTGCACCTTCCCTCTTTGCAGGAATGCAAAGAGCACTCCTCTTTATCCTTGTCTTGTCAGCTGCCATGCAGCTTTCCCTTCTGGGACACCCGCACTGATGGGGCACAGACAGCATGTCCCCAGGCTGCTGGGGAAGTGTGGGGTGACCCACTGCTGGGTGCCTCGTGGCAGGGACTGACAGGAAAGCAGGGTGCTCTCGCAAAAATTAAGTCAGAATTTGTATTTTGACCAATTTATACTTGCGGTCTTGAGTTTCCTGGGATTAAAAGCAGCAACTTGGCATTATTGTTCAGCAGAAGCCAGGGGCTCCAGAACCTTTTTGTCTTTATGGCACAGTCCCATGGAGACCTTGGCCAGGATTTGGGGGGTTTAGAGGTGGGACATTATGTTAAGGCATTTACCTGTTCCTCAACTACATGTGTGGTGGCACAGATCACAGGTTTCCTGGTCTTCTCTCCCTGAGTTATGGCTAATTTGCTAGGCAAGGTCTTTGTGCCCTTGGGGAGGCCAAGTCTCTCTCTGCCTCGCGTAGCACCCTGCCTCGGCCGTGCAGCCGCAGGCTCCCAAAGGGACCAGTGGTTTGTGCTATCTTTTCTGAAAAATTTAGGAGGATTTTGGTTTGTTTTAAATTAAGAAAAAATTATTAATAGAGAGCTGGGTTAGAGCAACTGTCCAGGGAAATGCGCCCATATTAGGCAGCCGAAGATGAGAAGAGGAAAACGTGTTTTGCCCTGCCTCTCCCAGTGTTTCTATAAACTAATCTCTCTCTAAGTTGCTCATAATTCTTTTAGGTGACGCAAATTGTGAGCTCTTCCTCTGCATTTGGTCCAGGTCCCCCTTGTTTGAACTGAGACCAGCCCAGCCCACGAGCCAGTTTACAATCCATTAGCATATTTAAAATACAGAATAATCTCTCTTCCAAGTACAGACAGACTCCACAACTGAGCAATGCCTGAGCTGACATGCTGGCAGAGGACTCCTCGACAGCGTGGCCAGCCTCACAGATCTGGGGTGAGCAGTTCTGTTCCACAGCACGGTTCGGTGTTTTGCAAATGCCGCCACCCAAGTGCAGAAGAGAGGGAAATCGGAGCAACAGATGGAAGGTGACCACTGCACCACAATAACAAACAAACTTGTGTGTCTTTTATTGAAATAGTTACAACTGTAGCTCTGGAATCAGTGTTCATGTGTGAGGGAAACGATGGCGGGGGGGTTGTATTATGATTATATACACCTTTCATCATACAAGGGCTACCCCGGTGATCTTGGACACAGAGTGCCACACCTGAGGCTTACACACCCTGTGTATAACAAGTCAAACTCTATATACCTTGGAAAAGGGGCTCTGGGCTTCCCCTGCTCTTCCTTGCCCTGCTATTCGATGGTGTGGATTTGGAGCGCTGGGCCAGCTTCCCGGCACTGACTGTCACAGGCACCTGTCAGAGGTGGCATCTGACACCTACCAGATAATTTTACAGAGGCGGCTTCCCCCTCTGTGCAGGGACTGGACCGTGGCAGGTACCACGCAGCTCCAGCTATGGCTGTTTGCAGACACAGAGCAATTTGCAGGGGGCACTGGCTCCACAAGGACTACCCTTCAGTCACTAGGATTCAGTTGTTTCTCTTGTCCTTCACCCATTCACTGTCAACTGAGTAAAAGGAGTGTCTCTCTGAGTGAAACCACCTTAGAAAACTCTCACGTAACTTTCAAATTAAACATCCTGAACCTTTTAACCTTTGAGACTTTTCCCACTGTTTTCTTAAAGCCTGTCAAACTAATGTGGTGTGCTCAGTTTCTTTCTGGCAGGATCACAACCCTCTATGCAAGTCCTGTTATGGCTGTGGTGCTTCTGAGCGCTGCCTGGGGTGGAATTGCGGGGGTGCTCCGAGAGCCCCCTGCCCACACTTCTTTAGTGGTGCAACACCAGCAGCCTGCGGGCGCACCCCTGCCTGGCACTTCTCCCAGCTCCGCTCTGATGGAGCACACAGGGACACATACTTTGCTGAGCAGGAACTCGCTGCTTCTCTGCAACAGCATCAGCACTGTTGAAGCCTGGACAGTCTCAGCTTATGGGCTGTCTGACAGCCTTCTGGCCAGACGGGCCTTTGCTTCAGCATCCTCCACAACATTCCTGACAACTTCCACAGCTCCTTGACCTCATGCTAAACCAACTCCTGCTCAAGTCCCTTTCAGCATGACTATGGATTTGATTAGTTGCCCCATCCACACCACCTCTGGAAAAGGCCTTCTGAATTGTCACCATCATCTACAGAAATATGATGTCACCTTTTACTAGGGCTAGAAGGACCAGCTACTCCCAGAGTACACCAAAGAAGACAAATGTTCATAGCCCTGCCACAGTGACAGTGCTGAAATCCTTTACAGTGACTGTGGTTCTGTCAAATGCTGCTTTGGGGGAGGCAGGAGAAGAGAGAATCAATGCACAAGTAATTGCACAAAAAAACAATCTTGGGGTTAGAAGGTTACATGTGCCATCTGTCAGTGACAGCAGGGCTTTGGGCTGCATGTGGTGTTTCTGGAACCCAGCCACAAATGGTGACAAATGCAGACTGCGAGCTAGACCACCGGGGAATGAACGGTGAGCAGAGAGAAGCAGCAGTGATGTCTGGGATGGAGGGGACAGGTCTTCCTTGGGATGAATGGGGGTGAGGAACAATTAATAGTGGAGGATTCTGTGCAAGCGTAAAGATTTTTAACTAGTTCAGAGGGAGCATTAGCTGTCTCAGTTCTCCAGTCATACACACACACACCAGCAGCTGACTGGAGAAAATAAAGCAGAGTTTCTCCTTTCCTGCTTTGAAAAGAAAGGGACTCAGACCCTGTACAGGTCAGCTAATTCGCTGACAGAGAGTCTGCTGGCATCCAGCCCACTAGACACCCAGCCAGTGAAGGCTCTTCTGTAGAAAAAGGGTGTAAAGAAAGAACAACCCCCCCACCCCCAGCCAAAATGAATGTTAAATCCCAGCATTACATACACATTAGTGTCACTTTACACTTATTGCCCCATGCAGCCTGCTAGATTCTTCACATCCTGATCAAATCTTACAGAATATTTTCTGCTGCACATACACAAAAAAATATTCAGTTCTCCCACATCCCTCTCCCTAGACAAATGTCTCTTCTGCAAACGCTGCTGTATCACGCTCCTCTGCGGCCACCTCCACCGGCAGCTGGCCCTGGAGCCACTCCACCCTGCTCCGGAGGAGTTCATTCTCTACCGCTTCCACCTCAGCTGTGGGACAGGTCTTGGTTTCATCGTGCTTGAAGTACTCCCTGACGGTGTTTCGAATGGAGGTGGGGAGGATGATACGGATGGTGTGGCTGAACGTGTTGAAGCCCTTGCTCCGGGATGGCGCCTGCGCCATTCCCACTGCCTTGCTCTCCAGCTCCTGGGGAGCGGGTGCACTTTGGGGGCTCTCCTTGTGCTCTGCCTGCAGGGACGGGATCGCTGGTTCATGGTGGTTGCGCCTGGAGGTGGACTGCAGGACAAGGGGGGTATTCTGCCCGTAGAACACGGTCTGGGGGATGTGGACTCGCACAGTCTGCAAGCTCTTGGACGGGCTTTGCTCACCACTGCTGCTGGTGTTTGCCACGGATCTCTCCTCTTCTGCTGGAGACCCCCAAGAGCTTTCTTTATTTGGGGCCACATAAAAAGTTATCTTGGTGCGCTTCAGGCTGTCCTGGCTTGGAGGGCAGGCATCAGCGCTTTTGATGTCCACGTTCTTCGCTGCCTTCTCTCCGTGCTGCTGGAGGCTGATCAGTGGGGATCTTTCGCTGGCCAGGCTGGAACCTGGGAGCTCGGCATTTTGTTCAACCTCCTTGGTACGATCCCGGCTGCTGAGCCCTGGGCCAGGGCCCCCTGTGCAGCTCAGCTGACTCTCCTCTTCCTCCCAGTCCATGTCAGTTAGTGGGCTTCCCACAGCAGCTCCGCTGACGGATGGAAAGCTTTTCCTCTCCCCAGAGCAATGATTGCTCTCCACAGCCTTGGGTTCACGCTCATGGAAACTGTCCAGGTCACACGGATGGATAGGCACAGGGGACGTGAAGGGCTTGTGCCACTCCTTCAAGGACCTTCTGGCAATCTTGGGGGACACAGCGTGAAGCCGGGCAGACGTGCCGAACATGAACGGCAGGGATGAGACGTCTGTGGGACTAATGGCTGATGACTCTGAGCAGTAGGAGAAAGCACTGTCTAAGGAGCTGAGCGAGGAGGCAGACGGGGATGTGGTAGTAGAGGACAGGCTAGAGAAGCTGGACCTGTTGGACAGGCTGGATTTCTGAAGGCTGAGCTTCTTCACCCTAGAGCTGCTCTGAGGCGACTGCCACAAATTCTGCCTGGCCTTATTAACCCCAGGGCTTAGACCTTCATCAATTAACTTCTGGCTCTCCACCTGCAGCTGCTTGAGCCGGTGGATGTAGTCCGTACGGCTGTGCATGATGGTGGCATCGCAGCTGGACTGGCGGGCCACCGGCTCGTGGCTCTGCGCAGGCAGCTGGGAGCTGAGGCAGACACTGGGCTCCGAGGAGCACCGGTCCCTGGCCAGGCTGAGGGAGCGGATTGAACCGAGGGAGCAGAAGGAGCCCTCCTCTTCCAGGAGGTCGTAGCTGTCTGCGCTGGTGTTCTTCTGGGCTTTGCTTTGGTAGCAGGCTGTGATCTCACTGAACAAGTCCCAGTCTTCCTGATCCTCACCAAGTAACAAGCTGCTGGATGGTTCAAAAACGGCATCTACTTCAGGTACCAGGTGGTGCTTTGGTCCTTCTGGGTCACAAGGAGAAAATTCCAGCTCATCAGAGGAATCATCATGCTGAGCCAAGCCTATGCCTGGGGCAGAGAACACAAATTAATTTGTTGCCTATGTCTCCTAGCCCCATGTAGTACCTTGCAACCAAGGTAGGGAAATATAAAGCCTATGGAAAAGCAAAGATGATCCATTATTTTCCCAGGGACCAGAGCAGGACTGGGAACAGCATCAAAAATTCTGGCTTGATGTGAGAAGTGTGGTGATTCATGTAGGATAAAAAGGAATGATTTTATGCATATATAGTTATATTAAATTGATACCTGGAGAAATTGCTAAGCATAGCTAGAAGTAGGATGTGCATCTATATGCTTGAGCAATAGATTAACGAGCTGTATGCCCAAATATGGTCCTAAGATAAATGTGGTTAAGTTTTTGTGCGGTATGCTGTAACGAACAGTGACTACCTCAACAATGGTACAATGAAGAAAGACTATCCAAGAACTGGCCAAGACTGGTTCGAACCTCAGACCCAGGCCAAAGGAACAAGAAGGTGAAAAGTTCGCTTGAGGAAGACCAGCTTTACTTCATCTTGGGATCCCTTGAACGACCACCAGAGAGCACCACGCAGACTCAGAAGAACTTTTTGGCTAATTATAATACGAAGCAGGGAGGGGGGGGGCTAGAAAATTACTAGGTATAAGCTGATTGTGAAATCAAATGAATATGTAAAGCTTTGGGGCATAAATAAGGGAAATGCCATTGTAATAGTTGTGCTTGTCAGTAGAGCGGGAAGAAACTCACTCCCACAGCGCCCAGCGCTGTTTGCTTGAGCCTTATCCAATAAAAATCATTGATTTTTAAAAGATTATATGTCTGGTGAGTAGCCCTATTTATAACATTGATGACCTGAGCTGTCACCACCAGCCTATATTCATAGGATAGTTAACAGAGACAACTGGATCTCTTTCCATTCAACCCTTTGGTTTAGTTTTACAGAACTCCTCTGGAAGGAAAGATGGCTGGGACATGGCATTGCTAAGGCCACACTGTGTTCTTGTGATGGCTGGAAGGGGTTGAACAGCAGGCACAGAGAAAGACAACCACGCTCAGGGACACAGGTGAAATGATGCACCTCAGTGCTCTGCTTTCCCTTCCCTTCCTGCCTGTGCCTGACAGGCAAAGGGAAAACCAAAGCCAATGTTTGCCAGTGTTTTCCCTTGGAAGAGACATGAAGGGAAAGCAAACTCTTTTGCGTTAGGAGTTTATCTGTTAAAACATTTAAAAGATTTTAAACATTTCCGGAAGATAGAGCACCACCAACTTACCCAGAGATTCCTCTGAGTTTTTGGACTTCTTTTTGTCTGGTCTTTGAAACAAGGAAGCAATGTCACCTCCAAAAATCTCCCCTGAGTTTTCAATCAGGAACTGCACTAACAAGGCCACCTGGCAAAGACATGGATTTGCAGAGTCAGTTTCATGAAAATATAGCCAGCTATATAAAGCAAGTCAAATCAGTCCCAGAATGTTCCTTTTCCTGTCACAAAGATGTAATTTCCTACAGAACCTTATGCTCAAGAAGCTGTTAAGACCGTGGCAATGCATCTGTATTAACAGCACCTGGGGCAAGAATCTGAGCTACACGAACTGGTACAGTGAGCAGGTATAGCACGTTCTACAGTTTTCCTTACTGTTGGTAACACCTCATAAACTACAAGCATTCCTCCTCTCCGATGCACTGTCATGTTCATTGCTTTGTCTCTGCAAGATGGCTTCAGACCCAGCTGAAGTGCCAGTGTCTAACTTCAGCTGTACCATCTTTCTTGTGCTCTGCTGGGATGTTCATCTGGTAAAGCAACTGCAGCCTCCCTTTCCACCCTGGATAAACTGAGGGGCTAAATGCCCCTACCAGCACGGGCACAACTGCCCAGGGGAAGGGACGAAGCCCAGATGCCACTCAGCCAGCACTGTCACTGATCTCCTCTCCCAGCACTGTCTTCCTTTCCTTGGTCCACAAAACACAGTGCCCATAAAAACCAGTAAAAGGGAAGACAAGCATGAGGCCAAACCTGCGAAGGATTACCTTCTTTGTAGACCTGCTCTCCTCTTCAGGCCCAGTGGGACTCGGTAGCCACAGCATATTGGGTGCTATGCAAAGAGCCAGGTTGAAAGCATTCATCTGATTCACGCCGGAATTCTGCTCGATGTGATGGAGGACTCCAAAGAGGTGTCTGAGTAAGATGAGGTTGGCCTCTGGGAGCTGGTTGACCAGACTGCTCAGGGAGCGGGAACAAAGGAAAACAGTGCTATTCAAAAAATTCTGCTCTTCAAATATCAGAAGCTGCTTCCCAAAGCTTTTGTCCCTTTCTGCCCTTTTGCAACCAGTTTGAGACATTCACGTTGGATAATAAAGTCAGATCATGTCACTCCCCTCCCTGAGTGGTGTGAGAGCCACAGCTTTACATCCATACTGCCCACCACTCTGGTCACAGAGCCGGAGGGACCAGGGGACTTGTGTCCAGAACACACAGGTACAAGTCCAGAATAACTTCACAAAATAACGATCACCCAAAGGAGATGCACACAGCTCCAGGCCAGCAGCACACAAACGATGCCATTGCCTGTGTCCCATGACGTAGAGACAAGGGAGGAAGGAGGCTCAGGCCAAATGGTAAGGTTCAAAAACTGAGCTGAGCCATTGACAAGAAGAGGTTTGATACACGGCATGTCCCACATGATGCTGATTGATGGCCTATTCTGGCTCAGGGCAGCAGTTTCAAGGCAGTAAAGCTGTTTTCAAGGTCCCAGTCACCATCTTGGCAGGACTTTCTCCTAGCTGCCAATATGACGATTAGCTTTATTTTGTGCACATAAGAAAAAAGTTATCGTTGTTGAGGATCTAATTCCACTAACACTTGATGCCCTCCTGGTGGCTAAATTATTGTGCTGAAAAAGCTGGTTTGCTGGTTCTGGTAATTTGAACTGGTCATCAGAAAAGAATTTTCTAATGACATTTTTTGGGGTCAGAAATGTTAACAATGTTCATAAAAGACCATTGAAAGGAAAATATTCTGACCAGTGACACTGGCAATCAGCAAAAGCTCTGCTGTGACCTGGAGCAGTGCCAGAAGTCTCCCAGATGATGAAGTCTCTGCTTAGGGCCGTATGCTTCCCCTTCTCCCCCTAAAAGAAGCTTTTAGAAAGGCTTTTACAAACCTTTTGATAGCTTCAATCTTATGTGCCCGATTTTCCGTGTCCACAGCTTCCATCCACAGTCTGTGCATGTCTGAGGATAGAACACTGTCAGGTATATTTCGTAGAAAATCCTGAATTAAATATATATATGCAGAGCAGTCTGGTCAGTTTTGAATTCCTTGTTTTGGTTTCATGATGCATATAGTAACTGTTTATTCATATTAAGCACAAGATAAAACAAGACATGACACAAAGATATTTCTCCTCCCCTCCCCACGTCCCCCATGCTGTCCTCCTCAGGGTGGCAGAGAGGGAACAGCCAGCCCGTTCCCTGCCCCTTCTCCAGAACAGAACCGACCTTTGCTGCAGCAGGCAAAGGGCTCCCACCTAAGGGTGCGCACGGTTCTGTTTGGAACACTCGTCAGCCATGAGGATCGCTGGTTCTTTCTCAGGGGACTATTTAACACCTTCTATGTCTTGCACTGGAAAGTGCCTGAATCTCCTCCTAGTCAGTAGCTTTTTTTATTAGGCCAACGAGAGCGAGAGACAGGGATGGTTTTTGATACAGTTCAGGTGCCTGAATTGTTCTGACCAAGTTTAATTGCCAGTGCAAAAGATAAGCTTTTTCTTACTAAACCTTGGGTCTTACTGCAAGCTTCACCCCCCACCCACCACAATGCCTCTGCTGGGGTTTGGCAGCTGTTTTCCCTCTGGCTGATTAGAGGGCGAAGGCTTAGGGTCTAGAGAGTCCAGTTAAGCTGCTTTGAGCATGGTGTTTATGTCTGGGGGGATGCACTTAAATGGCATGAGTGCTACTGTATCTCCCTGCAGCCTTTTCTGTGTGTCCAGAAAGGACAAAGAGCATCTGTGCTGCTGCCACCAAAGGGCTTCATGCTGTGTCCGTGCAGCATCTGAACTGCCGAGTCCAGGCTCTGGCATGTTATCTGGCATGGTGAGATACCTCCTGCATCGATACCATGGTTTTCTTGGAGGTAGACCTATCACCTGCTGGAGGCTGTTTTGTACAGGGAGCTGCTGCAAAATGAAACGCTGGCCTCAGGGCCATGGCACATCTCTGCACGTGCAAACAGGCACCATGGGGTCAGGCAGATCCCCTGTGCACACAGAGGGACCGGGCCATCGGGTGAGAATGTGCCTTGCTGGAAAATGCTTTGTGTTCCCTCCCAAAGCCTCCCGACCCATGAAGACTCATGTTGCTTTCTTAAAGAAGGAAGGTACAGCTAGCCCTGAGAGCTGAGTTACTTGGCCAAACATACCGTGATGACAGCTGCAGCCACAAAGACTGACTCTCCATCCACCTGGACATCATCTCCAGAGTTCAGCTTCTCTTTCAGCTCCTTGCAAGTCTTGGCATTGGCAGAACGTCTGAAAATTCCCCTAGTAGAGGGACCTTCGTGGTACAGCAGGAGCAGCATATCCTAAAAGAAAGCCCAGATGTAATTAGGAGCCCCACACTTTGCCATGTTGTATGTGTGCATTACACCTCACATATTATAACATAATCAGCATATAAGACCTAGTCAGTACTGGGAAGAGGACAGACATACAAGAGATTTATCATGATTTAACCAGGCACAAGAGCCTGTCAGCTAAGCTGCAGGTACAGGCCATGTGGGTGTGCGCATCCTGTGGCAAGCGCGAGTCCAGAGGACTCGTGTAGTGAATGAGGTCGGGCTGTGGAGCATGGCACGCTCCACTGACATTGCCCCTCGCCAGCTTGTCATGACCTGGTTGGAGACGCCTGTTGAAACAGGATGGACATCTGTCTGTGAAGTCATACGGATTACACAGGAGAGGGATGCTCCCACCCTTGTTCCTGAGCTACATCTGAATTACAGGCAAATGACGGTCTTCTTCCCATCCAGTTCTCATAAATACCCCAAGTGGCCTTAAATTCTGGGCTAAACACATCGGGTTTATGTCAGGATGAACAGTCCAGGCTGCTCCGTACCATGATTGGCTTGGGAAGGATCCCGTCAGGACAGACAGAGGACAGAGAGAGGCCAAAGAGCTTCCGCGGGGTGGTGGGCGACTGTGAAGGAGGGCTGCCCGTGGGGGTGCTGGTGCTGCGGCGCAGGGCCCAGTCAATCAAGGACTTCTTCCTCCTGGTGTGTTTCTGCAGTGACTCTGAAAGAAAACACAGACCTTCGTTACACACCTGCACGTCCTCCCTACCGACCAATGAGCTGGCAGAGTTCCCAGCAAAGCAAGGACTTTCTACCATCGCGTGTTTAATTACGACACTCTTAATGGGGACAGTCGGGTCACATACAGCAGGGAAGCCACTCGTTCATCTCTCAACCCTCAGCAAAACTCTTATTCAATCACTGTTCTTCAGGGAACCTCGCTGTCTGTGCAGGGTAAGAACGGCTTGCAACTGAAAGCTAATCAAGGACTGAAAGCTAATTCCGAACATTTGCGCAGACAAATTTGCACATACAACCAGGTATGAGAGCAACTCCGAGACACGTGTATGATGCCAGGAGGAGTCTGGCACGACCATGGAAAGCAGCAAAGTCTCTGCCTGGCCGTAACACACTCCTGCAGCCCCTACCTCTCCTCAGCTGCACTGGAGCTTGAAGCCTGGGTTTCAGGACAAACTGACACTGTTTTTCCTTCGGGAGCTGATCAAGGAAGGAAGTCTCTGTCCCATCAGCCAGGAGGGTATTATTGTTGGTTCCTTGTTGCTGGTCAGCAGAGTCCCGGAGACAGTTCAAAGCGATGCTGAAAGGATGCTCGTGCCCTGTTGAGCAAAGAGGCGTGTAAGGAGCAAGCAAAGACGCAGAGCTGTGTGAAAACAGCTCCAACTCTGGGCAGGAGGAACCGGTCACATCCAATGGCTCCCACTGCAGACCAGCCTCTAAGCAATGCTGCTGAAAACCTCCACCTCTGGCCTGAAGAGGCCAGAGCACTTCTATGCGTATATGATCATTGCTTTACAAATAAGTTCATGCAGTTAAACCTGGCCAGCCACTCTCCAGAGCATTATGCACCAAAGTGCTATTAACTGGGCTTGAGCCCTTATGAATAGGCTTATGGGCCCCACTGCACTAGAAAAAATGGCGGGCGTTGCTCTGTGCAGGAGTTAGCTTACTATGACAGTCTAATACGTATTGGACGGATACAAAAAGGAAGCATGTGCCACGAGCACTGGGAAAACACTAATAAACACCCACAAATAAACATCTGCAGTCTAATGGGCCCCAGAACAACATGGTCTTTGATTAAAAAGATCTCTTTTTAATAAACCAACATGCATAAACTTCCTTGGAGAGCCTGGGGATGTATTTCTCGTGTTGATTAAATGTGGATCCTGAGACCAAAAAAGCCAAGTGACATCTCATATCAGCTTGATGTCACATCTCACATCAGCAACAGTCCCCCTTTTTTAAGTGGAGTGCAATGCTTGAGATGTTTCTTTGCCACACACACAAGTTCCAGTGGTGCTAGAATTGGGAATGGGAAAGGGAGAGCTCTTACCAATGAGAGGGTAAGCAGCGTCATCTTTTCCTGAGATCACCCAGAGGTGGTGTTCACTTGTCCTGCCCTGGCAGTTGAGGAACAGAGAAGAGAAAAATATGAGGTGAAGGGGGCCAGGGTGAGGGTCCACAGGGTCACACTCCACTCAGAAAGGAAGAGACAGCAATAACCGGCTGAGCCGGCCGAGGAGCCAGACGTGCACAGCTGTCCCCAGGACGGCTGCACGGCTGGGAGGGACGGCGCTCTGGATCAGTCTGTCTGGTATGGAGTGGAAGGGGAAAGGCTCGGAAGAAGAAAAGACCGAGAGCCAGCAGGATGTAAACCCACACGATGTTTTCCTGGCAGTCCACCCAGCAGGTGCCTGCTGAGGAAATCCCTCGATACAACAGTTAATGCCTTACTGGTCAGGTGCAGCAAAACTAGACTTCTCCACATGTGCACTGTCCCGTAAAATAGATGTTGCCACCCTCCTGAGCTAAGATCTGTCAGAACGTGCAGCTGCCACTTACAGGAAATCCAAGCTGTAGAAGCATCTTCTTCATCACGCTCTCCGCAGTTTCCACGTTGGACACATTGACCATGGCAGTCTAGAAAGGAAGATAGAGAAAACAGAGAAAGGTAATATGGCATGAAGTTTGGTTGCAGTTTCTTGTAGCTTGAAAATCTGTGGAAAATGTCACTCATCTGTCTGTCGTCTTTACTCCCTGTTCATGGTTAGCAGAGTTGTAGTAATCTGAACTACACTGGAATCCTTGTTAAAGGCGATGGCTATAGATTGCAAAAACTGTTCCCCGCTACTTCTATCACGGGTTTATTATACCAACCAAAGATTTCACCCAGTAGAAATCCCAGGAACTGGGTGGTGCTGATAGTATTGCCACTGTCACTCCGAAGGGTGAACACGGCACAGCGCTAACAAACCATGAGTGTCTGGGGTCGCTCTCTGAGGGAGAAGTCCCCAGGAGGTAAATGTGAGTCACCAAGCTTGGCACGAAGCCTAGAAATGTATGCTATTAATATGAAGAGACTGGCGCACATTCCAGTAAATTAATTCAGAACATACCGGTGACTTATGACCGATAGCCTCAACTTATTGCACTGAAAGTAGGAATGACTGGGCACTGGAGCACAAACCATCACCAACTATGAAGTGAAGCAGAAGGAAAAGAGGAAAGAAGCCAGAGGACAAGAATAATCTTAAGAATTAACTGCTCTTTGGCAAGGGTCTGGCTACCTCCCAATTTCCCAAACCAAAACTCTCTGAGTGTGCTTCCAGGGGGAAGGATGCAGCTGCCCAGATGCACACCCTCTAAAATCTTTTCAGGTGGGGCTTGAATTTTAAACAGAGACAGCAGCAGCGAAGCCCTGCCTTCCCACCTCACCCCACAGACCTCCCTCCCCGTGGCGTGGGTTTGACGAGCAGGTTCTGAGCTGTACTTACAGAAGAACAGTTGTCAGCATCCAGCACAAGGATCTGAAGGGTTACATTCTTCAGATATTCATTCTGTTTTACCTCATTGATATGCCTGAAAGTCAAAGAAAGGAGGACGGAATATAATTTTCCAAAAAAACTTCAGAAAGACCCTAAGATCTGGATCCGAGCGGTCCAAGGAGCCTGGTCCTTGGTACTGTAATAAACACAGATTGATTACGACAGTGACAATAACACGCAATGTTCATAGTGTGGTCATGTGCTCTTACTGGCTTCTTTATCTTCCTTTGAGGCTCCAGACCAGCAAAACCACACATGGCAGCACTTTAAAGCAGATGGGTATGTCTAGCACAACACCTTCCCGCATCCTTAGCATCATTACTGTTCAAAAATTACAAATCAGGAGACTTCTTCCCCTCTCTGGACCTATACAAACACTTCTGCCTGGATGTTCGTGGAAACAACATATAAAAACGTAACATGAAAAAGAAACAGCTGTACCCTCTAGAGGCGACGAAATACAAGCTTTAGGTCAAATCAAAAACCATCTGAAGAATCAGTAACACTTGTGACTTTTCCATAATGATTAGCAAAAGCAGCCTCCAGCTCCAAAGGAAAAAAGGTGCTCCAACAATGTTATCATCTTCTACTGGATTTCATCTTTTCTGGACTGTCAACACCAATTTTGCTTTCACCCAGGGGCTTCTACATTCAGGTTTCTAAGGTGGATTTTTCAAACAGTAGCTAGACACTTAATGTGCTGGCACTCTGAGGGCAGCCTGACACCTAGCATGACAAATTTCCTCCGAGGACTGAAGAGGAACCACCCAGGAGGAGGATGAAAGGAGGGTCACTTACCACAGTAATGCTGACAGCCATCGTTCCTTCACATCAGCTGAGCTGAAGGTAAAAAGGAAGGCAGATCATCAGACAAGTGCTAAGTGGGTAACAGCCTTTGGAAACTCTACCCAGTTTCATTTATATATAGCTGTAAGTCAAAGTTCCTTCCTGCAAAGCCCTGGAACAAAAGCACAGTCCTTTCCTGCTTCTGTCCTATTTTAACAAATAACAAAAATAATAATAGCAAAAAAATCCCAGCAACAAACTGGACTACATTCCCTGCACAGGCTGGCAAGTGTGCAGATAAGGGACAAATATCTCTCTGTGATGTTGGAGTTAACTCATCTTGTGGGCCCTTATTATTTTTCCAGTGACCTTTAATTGCTATTTTCTTTCTCCTAGTATTTCCTTCCCAATGTCTGCTGTTCCTAGAAGCTTCTGCTGCCAGCACGGGTTACCCAGGTCTCAGTGACATGAAGGAAATGGAGCTGCTGTTGAGTTTGGACTAAGACACAAACGGCAGCTCGCACGTCCGAGCATGAGTCCCAAGGCCAGGAACATATCACATGGAAGAGACCACCCTGACCTCTGGAAATGATGAGACAGCAGGTATGAAACCAGGCCATGGTTCCCATTTCTTTTTCCACCAAGGCACCTGCCCCACAGAAGGAAAAGCATCAGGCCAGATCAGCCCTTCCTCGCTGTGCCAGCAGAAGCCCCGAGGACCGAGCGGCCCGTGAAGGCTGCTGAGCTCTGCTTTGCGAAAGAGAGCACGAAGCTGGGAACCCTGAGGGAGTTGGGGCCAGCAGGGACCTGAGCTCCCTGTGGATATACCAGCTCCAGATTCCAGCCAGCCAGGCCAGGCTGAGTGCCAGGTTACAAAAATCTTACCCGCTTTTTGGTGAGCCTCATTAGCTCAGGCACAGCCCTGGGACAGCCTTTGGGATGGCATTTGGCCAGGAACGGGCTGCTCTCTAGCCTGCCCCATGCTGCAGTGCATTTCTGTCTTTGGAGTTAGCAAGGGATTAAGCAAGCTCTGGACTGCGCTGCCTGTGCAGACCCATCTTGAAGAACCTTTCCATCTCAGCCTGCTGCTGTGGGCTCGGGACACCCTGGCAGACAGCCGCAGAAGGAAGGCTTGCCCAGCAGCTGCCCGTGCCACACTAGGGGCGGATAATGGGTTTAATCCTGGCACAAGGCCACCTGGCACGGTTCACTGACATAACCTGTCCTTCGGCATGAAAAATTCCCAAACTAGGGCTCACCTCCTACAGAAAGTGTTGCTGGCAGGTGCTGAAACAACATGCTCCTAAGTTCTACGATGGCTCACGCTGGTTGGCAGTGGCAGCCCTGGCTGTGATGTTCCAGGATGCCCTGCAGCAGGGTTAGCCCTTGCTACAACAACACTTGCAAGGGTTGGTCCACTAGTTTAAAAGGCTCTCAGGTCTGGACTAACCTGCAGGTATCTTTCTAAGATGACTGTCTCCCAACATCTGAGTTTTTGCCACACTGTCTAATGGGAGTGGAAGTCCTCTGCTCAACGGGGAGAAGGGGTGTAGCAGAGTTCAGGGCTCTGCACCCTCAGTCATTATTCTGCTTGACCCATGGGAGACCTGGGCAGCTGCCAGGCTGCAGAGGGTGGTCTGGGGTCTGATGGGATACCTGAAGGTGACAACATAGTTGATGGTAGGCCAGCCGATGACAAACGAATTCTCGGGACCCAGCTTTTTCTCTGTCACTTCACTGAGACAGGTGCCGGTCCACACTTCACTCAGATGTATCTGCTTCTTCAGCTTCAGGCTGCAGGAGGATCTGCAACACAGATTATGGATGGTCACACCACCTTCCAGTCATGCAGATGCAGCGACAGCAACAAGCTCTGCCACCCCCCACCACCGCCAAATAACCGTCTGGGCATGCAGAGGCACTGCAAGAAAGTTTTGCAAGTGGATTCTGGGGTTGATGGCTGCAGCAGGACAGCTGTGGCTCAGAGCCATGCAATTCACTAGAGCCACATGCAGGTAGGTGGTGATAATTAGTCTATGCTAATAACCAAATTCGCCTAGGCTCTTAATTTCTGTGTGGCACAAGTAGCCAGACCAGGAGTCAGTTTTCTGTCCTTACTGCCTCTTGCCATCACGCTGCTTCTCCAAGAAGCCACATAAGGGAAAGGGTAAAACCAATTAGACAATGTTTTCCTTCAGGAAAATTGAGTGAAACATTAATATCAAGAAGAATTTCTGGAGGTGGAAGGGGGAGATGGCACACTTCAGACCCACACTTGTAAAGAACAGTTGTTTTGATGCCCGCTCCACAAATATCTCAGAGCCTAGCTTCAACAGCACACACTGGGGAGGAGGGAGCATGAATTCCTCTTACTTGGACTTGGCGACAACCAGCACATCACTGAACAGGATCAAATGTCTCTCCTGGGTCTGCAGGCCCATGGTTAGCTGTACTCGCTCGTCCAGGATGAAAGTGGAGCCTGGGCTGCTGAACACCCCGCTTGGCAGCCTGTTGTCCGAATGGGACGAGGAAAGGGTAGTTTCCCTGCAGGAGGAAGGAAAACCATTACGACTTTGTCAGCAGCTTTCTCACAAGGGTTTGTGACCGGACACAGGTGATATTTTGAAACAGCCCAATAGCCCTGTGCTTCTTCCAGCGTGGCCCCTACTGCTCTCAGTTATGAACTGCATTTGCCTGCCTCAGTCCAATTAATATTAACAGCCTCAGACAGATGGAAAACTGCCCAAATGCCTACACCAAATCTGGGGAGGTTAAGCTGCTGAAATATTCATTTTTGAGTCACTTCTCACTTGGGTAAAACACTTGTTTCCTGCACGTGCGTGTGAGCTATGACTCGAAACCCCATGTCAGTCCCTGGCTCACGGCACTGCTCAGCCGGCACGGGGAGGGACTGCCACTTCTGCTCACGTTTTCCATCTGTACGGAACATCTTGTCAATGCAAGGGCTGCAGCACAAAGAGAATGAACTGCATGTACTTGTCTGATTCTGGTTTGCCTGGCTGCAATCCAGCATCTTGTTTCTCCTGAGGTGCTGACCATTTCCAAAAACCCCCGATGGTTTCTGCATGTTGACTGCAGTCAACAAGCCATTGTCGGGATCAAACCAAATCCTTTCCCTGTGCTCTCCCCAGCTGAATGAACACGCAATAGTTCTTTGCTGAGCCTTGTTCAGAGACCGTGTTCACGTGCCCGATCCCTGCTGAATTAGCTAACCTCTGAGACATGGCTTGGATTTACGTAGCTAGGAAAATGCCAGAAATCCTCCTGTCTCTACGCACAGACAAAAATTAGTATCTTGCTCGCAGGCAAGAACACACGTGGCAGAGATACTTCCCTCTGCTCCTCAGGGATACTGCTAGTCTGAGGGCAGTCTCTACACAAACAAATGAAAAACTGCATGACCTGTAAGGGCAGTAGTTTTTATAGTCTAACTCAGTTTCCACTGGCCTCAGAACTGGGCCCCTTTGATTTCAGGGGAGGGAGGTTAAAGCTAGCCATTAGCTGCTTTTTAAAAATCATTCCCCAGTCCCAGGAACATCTGCTCTCCCGCAAGCAGAAATACCCTCTTCCCTCCTCACCACTCCACAGCCACCAGCAAGTGAATTCTTGGCTTATGCATCTGTTGCCTCTACGAGCAAGAAGCTAAATCACCTTTAAACTTAATATTAAAAGCTTTCCATGTGTGTGCATTGAGCAGCAGGAGCCACACCATCACAGTCTCAGCAGTGGATTTCCTAAAGCTGGAGAAGTTACACAGCTTTGTAAACACAACAGCAGGACAGCAAAAAACCCTCACCAATACTCTGGTGGCCTAAGCGAAGATGGCATTGTACCAGCCCCCTCCATAGCAATCCATCACAAGAAACGTTTAAAGCTTCCCTCCCTCTGAGGATATTCTCCAGCCAAATAAAGTCAAGAATTTGTTTCTCTTCTTTACTTTTTTTAGTGCCATTTAGAAGGGGGCGGGGTGAATGACAAAGAAGCCACATAACCAAATCAAAATCAGTCCTGCCCTTTATTTGAGATGATCCTACAAGACTGACCCCACATCCTTGTTTCAGAGAAGCAGGATGTACTAGTCACCTATGGTGTGATATAAAAGGGGAGCTCTTCAGGAGGGCTGGTCCAGATTAAATTGTCAATTGGTTCAGCTTTATCATCTCTTTCTCACAAGCTAAAAAAAAAAAATCATACTAAAGAAATCCCTCTGGAAATGTTATTTCTAAGATTGTTATCAGAGCAAGGCAGAAAGGATTGTGGCATCCCCTTATCCATGTCTAGGAGTGACACGGTGCTGCAGAAGAGGGGATGCTGTCGAAGAGGGCTTAGCTCCCACTACAGGACTGAGGAGCTTGGGTCACGGCCAGCACTTGGTATTTCAGCAGATGTGCACATCTGGCATGTTTGTACCCAACTCTATCTGCTGACACTCTCGGTGCTTTACACCTGCAGCAGCAAAGCATCAGCAGAGCGTGGGGACAGCTCTGGAGCCACAGGCAAGAGAGGGTCAAGGTCACCTCTTAAGCCACCCACCCAGGCTGGCAGTGAGGGAAAGCTGCTGTCATCCGACGGGGACACAACCGTCCTGGAGGATGGCCGGATCCGGCGGCTCTCCCACCAAACAGCCCGGGCTGGTGCCACCCTACGCAGTGCTGGCAGGCTGTGGGGACCTCCCAGCGCTGTCCATCCCCAGCGCAGCTGCCAGCCCCTCACCTTAGGAGCTCCTCCTTTCCCTTACTGCTGAGCATGATGCCATTCCAGTAAAAAATAAACTTTTCCATATCTGCCCACAAAAAAAATTGCCCTTGACATTGTTAAATGAATGTGGAAACCAGTTTGATTTCAGTCTGTAGAGGCAGAATGGTGGAAAAAGGTGTCAGGAAGGTATTTCCTCTACCTGGCATGGTACTTTGACTTGCCGAGAGCTTTAGTAATGGCAGAAGGAGTTGATCGTCTTCTTTGGACTATGGGCTTCATCTTCTGCAAGACAAAAAGACATTGCGGTTAGCCTGGCCAGCTGGGGAGCAGATCCACTCATTGCACTCCACAAGCTCTCTTCTTATCTAGTTAACACTCGTGAAATCTCAGCACTGAGAGCCCTGATCTGCGCCGTCAGACACCTCCCTTCCCTTCCTTATTATTAAAACACTTGTCAGCTCTCACATTTATGTGGGACACTTAAACTTTCCTAATTTGAAATGGTTCCAGTTTTCACAGCCAAAATTCAAAGCAATGACATGAAATTAAGCAGAAAAAAAAAAAAAATCACAGGCTGAAGGTCAGGAAAAACTTCCTAACAGTCATGCTGTAGAACAGTTTGTTAAGGAAGGGTATAGAAATCCAATTTAAAACTGGACTGGACAAAGCCACGAACAGCACATAACACCGTCGGGAGCCATATTCTATGGGCGGAAGGAACGGATGAGGCTACCTGGCAAATTTTTCTCTATCTTAATTTTCCATGATTTACAGATTCAGCAAACAGACCATTACTGGGTCCCTCTCCAGGCAGTGTAACCTCGAGACACTTGTATCTTTCTAACAGCCACAGACACGAGGTCCCGTATGACACAGAAATGACGAGATGGTAACGGCGAGACTTGTGACTTAGACACGAAAACCACGCAAATCAGCACATACACACGAGGGTTACAAGTCTCCTTCTATTTGCTAAATAAATTCTGTGCTGGTGAAAGATGACGGATGTTAGCCTGGGAGATGAATCCTTGCATCAATGGCTCCTGCTTAGCAAGCATGGGAAAATTCGTCCCTTGGCTGAGTTCTAATTTCAGCGTTGGCCTGTACGAGAGCTTTAAGTACCGGGAAGTTTGGAGTATGCTGAGAATTATTGATCTTTTGACTTCTGAACGTAATAAAATATGGAACATAGAATCATAGAATCATAGAAT
>NW_010139527.1:0-22355 GCF_000699245.1 Pterocles gutturalis | reverse complement strand
AAAATAAAAAATAAACATAAAAATAAATAAAAATGAAAATAAAATAAAATGTTAAAACTCCAAATGTGAAAAATCCCCCATCACTTATCTTTGCTAATGAAATCCTCCAGGTCTGGCTGGTGCCATCACTGTTGCAATATGTGATTATTTAGGGAAATGCTCGTCCTTCGTTATTGATCTTTCCCAAGCCATTGCTGCAGCGTCCGAGCAGGCACGCGAGCAGTGATGGGAATGCTGCTCTGCATCCTGCAAATGAAGAGTTATGCAACGAAGGAAGTCATTAAGCAATTTTAGTCTCATGCTGATGCTCAGCCCAGGGAGGCACGCTTCCTTCGGCACGCCTGGATTCACTGGCATTGCAGAGGCTCCAGCAGCCTCGCCGCGGGCAGGGGACGGGCACAGGGACACCGCTGCGTCAGTGCAATGTGTTGTGTTTTGCTCCCAAATAGAGCTGGTCACTATTTTTTTTTTATTATAGCCTCTGAGTAATTCATAAGAGATCCTTGGTTCTTTACTGAAGTTGTGCACGATATCGCTGCTAAGTAATTACAGAAATAAGGGACTGTCACAGATGGGATTAGGATACGCTTCTGGTTTTGGGAGAGGCAATAGCAATGGGATCATTAATAGACACATAAGGTGTTCATTTACCTGAGCCATGCTGCTCTTGTTTCCTTGGCTTATCACAACCACCTTAGACCCATGCAGCATTATCAAGGGCCAGGCCAGTACATCATCTGAAAAAAAAAAAAATAATGCAAAAAACCCCCCAAAACAAAACAAGAAAACTTATAGGGCTAGAAAGTCTAGGAGGGGAAAAAAAAAAAAAAAAGAGGAAGGAAAAAAGCCCTCCCCCAAATCCAACCCTGCCAATGTTACAAACCCATCAGTCCGTGCAGATGAAGCAGAACTCGATGATCTCTAAGGTCCTGTCCAACCCTAACCATTGTCTGACTCTATGGTTCTATGAACTGCAACTGCCCCGCGCAACAGCTCCTGGGAGGGCAAACGCAGGGTGTGCGCACACGCACGCGTGGGCAAATACACACACCAGGAGAAGGGAAGGGAATGAAAAGCCCACGAGCAGGCTGGGAGCTTGCACGGGGATGAGAGCTGGCTTTGGAGACAGCTTCCCTCAAAGGTTATAAAGGATCAGAAGAGAAAAATCCTTCCCCAGGTTCTGCCGCAGCTTTTCTCCCGGACACCCTGGGTGGGTGCCCAGCACCTCCAGTGCTTTGTTCCCCAAACTCATCCTGCTGGTGCCAGGACAGCCCCCAGGAACATGCCTCCTTATAAGTATTTTAGTGGCTTCTGCACCTTTTACTCCTTATTTTTTCAGCTTTTATTGTATTTCCTCGCTGCCTGTGTGAGCAGGGACAGCCCCCGGTTTGCTGGGTGCATGGGGGAGCCCCTCACCGTGGCCTCAGGCCGCCCAGAGGGATAAAAATGCTGAGTGCACCAGAGTCGCCCAAGGAACAGATTAACATAAAGCAAGCCTGCAAGGTGCTGATGGGCGAGGATCGGTGGCAGCCGGGAGGGCTGGTGGCAGCTGGTGACTTTGGATGTTGAGGGCAGCAGCAGGAGGGAGCGGAGCAGGGGAGAAGGACCAGTGCCATGGAAACGGGACCTGGAGGATGCATCAGTGCCAGCGATGTTCTGCAAACCCAGTGCTTCCCCAGCCATCGGGAGGGCAGAGTGGAACAGATGCTGGCAGGAGACTGGTGATGGGGTCTGTTGTGGTTTTGATCCTGGCTGAGAGCCAACTCCACCCACCGCTCGCTCACCCTGCCCCCTCCTGGGGATGGGGAGAGAATTAAAGGGGTGCAGGGAAAAGACACTCATGGGGTGAGAACAATTTAAGAACTGCAGTAATATTGGAAATAATAATAATGATGATAATAATAGCAATATATCCAAATGAGTGACACACAGTGACACTGCTCACCACCCCATGACCAGGGCTCAGCCCATTCCCAGCCAATGATCCCAGAGCAGGGAGAGTCCCGAAACCACAATCCCAGAATGGAGATAAGAGCTCAAGTGTCCGAGAGACCGAGACAACCCTGAGAGAGGGGCGACCCGGAGGGAGACAACCCAGAGCAAGAGAGAGAACTTCCGTCCAGAGCCTCACCTCTCTCCTGGGCATGCCGGGCATGGGATGGAACAGACCATGGGCCAGTTTGGGTCTCAGTCCTGAACCTGAGGTGGGATCCTGGGCTGGGAACTGGGGCTGTGCTCCCTCCCAGCTCCTCCTGCCCCTGCAGACACGGGCACAGCAGAGAAGCTGGAAAGTCCTTGACTGTCCTGGCAGCAGCTCTGCCCATCAGTGTGTGATCAGCTTCTCCCCAGCACAAACCCAAACAGCCCCACACTGGCTGCTGGGAAGAGAGTTCACTCTGTCCCAGCCCAAACCAGGACAATAATAGTTTATCAGTGGTCCTAAGAGGATCTTTGATCATGGGATCACAGTCCCTGGCTGGGTGGGCTTTCTGCTCTCTTACTGCTTTGGATGTGGGCCAACAGACAGTGATCCCCAGATCTCTGCGGCAGCTCTCCTACCACCACCCTTGCTTGTGCCTTATCCTGCTCTGATCCAAATTTCTGTTCCATGGCTGCAAGAGCAAGGAAGCCCAGCGCCGCTGGTCCTTGTTGGGGACACTGGGAAGCCCGCTGGCGCTAGGGTCAAAAACTGTTCCAGAAGAAATAGCAAACAACTTCCAAGTCCAGCTCTTTGCATCCTAAAGAATGAAAAGGTTAAAAATCCAAGGTCATGAACAATATTCTTCCTAGCTGCTCCTCATACTGGTCTCTATGCAGGGCTGGCACTGAAGAACCAGACCAGTTCACACAGATTTTTTGTGAGGGTGCCAAGCTGCTCCCTCCATGCCCACTGGGCACCAGTCCCATCACCACGGCCCCATCTGGAGCCTTCCCATCTGGGATGCACTCACCAGCAGCACTGGGTCTTGCTTCTGGACACAGGTTAAGTGACAGGGACAGCACCGAGGTCTTTCCTTGGGTACCTGCTCACGTCCAGGCAGCTCCCCACCGTGATTTCCATGATGCAATTCCCGTGCTGGACTCCAGCTCCTTTGGCAGGCTTGTGTTAAATTATCAGAAGAAATTACAGCAAACTTTGGAACTAGAAAAAAAACAAACAAAAAAGGCAGTGTTGGGTCATGTCTATTCTCCCCATGGGGAATGTTGCCGTCAGGCAGAGGGTGCAGGGATGGTGCCAGCCCCGGGGGTCCCACTGCCCCCCTGCTCCCCAGGGACCCCCAGACACCCTCTTCATCCAGAACCTTGTGTAATGGTTTGACAAAACCCAGCATTTAAAGCCAGATGAGTTAAAAAAGGATGTTTGCAGACAAATAGCCTCGAAGATTCAATAATTTATTTGCTTCGGGAGGCTTTCACGCTCCCTGGTCTGGGTTTGGTGCTTCCCTCCCCGAGAGCTGGCTCTGACGAGACTGAGGATGTGCTTCCAATGTTAGAGGTGATTTATTGCACCATCGCGTGCTCTGGGAACAACGCTGAGCTGTTGGGAAACAGCCGGCATCATCACAAAAGCTGACAAAAATGTATGGCTTTATCCATACGTAACTCACCTCTGCAGGGTGAGCTGCGCTGGCTCCGTTAGAGAGAGAGCTTTTGTTCTCATGGATTCCTTCTCCTGGGAGATTGCTTTTCCATATAGAAAAGACCCCTCAGAGGAGAGGATCTCCCTCCAGCCCCGATGGGCGAGGGCACAACCCACATGCTGCTTTCTCCAGCTGCTGTTCTGCAGCCCGGTCCTGCCCCAGCCCCACCAGCAGAGTCCCGCACCCTGAGCAGATGGGCTTAAAATACGACGATGACAAACACATCTGAATTCTGTCTTCTCTTACACGGTGAAGAAATGCCAGGGTACTACAAAAAAAAAAAAAAAAAAATCAGATTTGGTAAGATTAAGTACACGATCCCTCTGAGAGCAGGATTTCCCATCGAATAGTACTTTCCAATACATTTCGCATCCTAAAGAACCGCAATTCACTGGGATATAAATCTGATAATAGTCTTCATTAAGCAATATTGTAAGGATTAAAAGAGGTTAATGAACATGTTACTAATCCTTCTAAGTAGCTAGCCATCATAATCTCTTCTTTATACGTGGCAGGTACAAAGAACAGAGATTTCAAAAATCTCCAAACAAACTCACTAATCTTGACAACGCGGCAGTACCTTGTGCTTTCTCCTTTTTGCTAACAAAATGAGAAAAAGTCACCAGTCGTAACTCTGTGAAGAGCAGCCTGTTCTGTCCTGGTCTGAAAAGACTGAAAGTCAAGCTTTAGCCTGGAGCAATGTGCAATAGCCCCATTAGGACCTGCTCAAAAAATAGCATCATTTGAATATATGTTCTTATATATGCACATAGATATAGAATCCTATATTCTATATATAGAATTATAATTATATCATGATATAATTTTAATACTATATATGTAATTCTATATTCTATACATACCTATACATAGATATATAATTTTTATATAGACACACATTAATTAGAGACAGAGAGGTCTGAGGTTATTCGATTAATCCACTCCACAAATTTAAGAGCTCTCTACAGTATATTTTACAACCCATTTTCAAAGCCTTCCCATACGAGAATGACTCCATCCCACAACCCTCACCAGGCAGGATCCCATAAAGCTGCTGATTTACAGACACAGAGAAAATGCAGGGGGGCTGCGATGGCTGGCTGGACCCCACCGAGCCTCTCACGTCATTATCTGAAGATCATTTTAAGAAACAATGCTGACAATATCGAGCAGTTGCAATCAGTAAGTTGCTAGCAACAACAGCTTTTTGTAAAGAAAGCTCCTTATGTTCCAGGAGGATGCTCTTGGCCAGGGCACGGACAGTTGTTAAATAAAACTAGCCCTCGTTGGCACCGCTTTTTGTAGCTTTTTTTTACAGGCTCCTACAACAATCCAGGTTGGACCAGACCTCAAGAGGTGACCGAGTCCAACCTGCTGCTCACCCTGGATTTATTTCCCTCTAAATGTTTATATCCCAGGTGAGAAGATCCGTGTCTGTAATAACAGGTTGTGGTGGCTCCTGGCACGTGCCGTGGCTCCCCTTGGATCTCACAGCAGCAGGAAAACCCTCCAAGGGCAGAGACCACGGGAAGCAGGCTGGAAAGAGGGGCAGAACCAGCAGTTTGCTGCCCATCGGGCTGCCCCATCGCCCTGGTTCTGTTCCCTGTGCTGTTGGACTCCCCGCGGGAAGCGTTGTGCTGGCAATCCCCCCTTTCCTCTGCAGCAGGCAGAACACGACATCTTACCAGGGTCTATTTATACAATGGAAGGATAATGGTTAAGGAACGATTCTTAGCATCAATGCAAGTTGAATTACAGAGCAGCAATTTAATCATTCCCAGCCTGACTCAAGCCCTGCGCAGGTACAACCCCACAGGCTGCGATTTACCCGCTGGATTTACCCCAGAGGGGAACTGCTTGTTCCTGCTCAACGCCTGGGACCTTCCAGCAGGTCAAACACGTTGGATGTGCAGGACCGAACCTATCACTTATGCATTCCTAGCCAAAAAAACACCCAACGTTATGGGCAAAAAGAGGGAAATCCATAGGGAACATCTTCCCCCGCAGATCCTGAGCTCCCTTTCCCTGCCAGGTCTGCATGAGCCCTTTCTCAACAGGATCCATCCCTACAAGAGCCTCGGTCATTGCGTGGGAAGTCCATGTAAATTTTGTACCTATGTACCCTTTTAATAATGTATCTTTGTGCCACAACACCATGCCAAGGAGCTGTGTACCTAAGCTCGGATTTAAGGAACCCCGCTAGCCACGGTGACCACAGGGAGCCCTTCGCAGGCAGCCCTGGCTCTGTCCCAGCCGCTCGCCCCGTTCCCCAGCAGAAGGCAGCCTGGCTGCGGTGCCAGGGGTATGTCCAAGGGCTGTTTGCTCTCCAAGAGAAGGAACTCCTTTTGTCTGCTGGTTTATTTGAAATTAAAAAAAAAATGTTTAAGATGTACAGCACTTGGAGATACATTTCCCTTTGAAACCATCTCTGTTCCCGTTATCGGTGGTACCCTCACAGACCTGGGGCACACCCGAATGCACACGGAGGGATGCTGCCCTGCTGCCCCCCAGCCCCGCTCCATCAAAGGGACAGGGTCGAGCAAGGGGACCCCACGAGTGGCCCCAAATCAACAATTGATGAGGGTGGTGGGACACTGGCCCAGGGTGCCCAGAGAAGCTGTGGATGCCCCATCCCTGGAGGGGTTCAAGGCCAGGCTGGATGAGGCTTTGGGCAACCTGGGCTGGTGGGAGGTGTCCCTGCCCATGGCAGGGGGTGGCACTGGGTGGGCTTTAATAAAACGATTCAGCTATTTATTTATGACCTGAACTTACAGAAAGAGTCCCCAGACTGGGGTCATCCAGCCCCACTGGCTTGCGAGCTGCTGCAATACGGACTCCAGGGGAGATCCGACCATCTGCGCTCTGCAAGAACACCTCCAGCCGAGGATGGAAGGGCTGGATCGCGCGGGCGGCAGCCATGGGACGGGGTTTGTCCTTTCCCCGGTGACACCCTGGCTCCACAAACCCTCCAACAGACCACAAAAGGAGAGAGGAAACCACCTACAGTTTTCAAGGAAAATGGGATGTAGGTGGTTTCCCTCCCTGTGATTTTAGCTCTATCATCAGTCCTCATTATCAACATTTCCAAGAAACAAAAAAGCCCACCTCTGTGTCTGCATGCATTACCCACAGATTATTTTACGATTCATTTAAACGATTCACACACTGTAATTAACGTGAGCTCTACAGTTAATTGCATCTTTGCAAAATAGTTTAATAATCAGAGCAGAAACTTGACAGTTGGTTTTTTTTTTTTACTTGCATCTATGCGATGAATGTTTTGTATAAACTGCAGCTCGCCAGAAACAAACACACAAATACACATTGCTCCGAAGGCAACCTGAGGCATGTAAACCTTGATAAAAAGGGTTGAATTTTTTTTTTTTTTAGTCTGTTGCTGCATGAGCAAGGACGCTACTCTGGAAGGACATAATCCCGATAATTAACTGGAAGCACTTTTGTAAATTAGCCGATCAAAGGACACTGCAACAGTGCAGAAGGATGAATCAGGAAACTAGAATTGCTATTATAAAAAAATCCTGTGTCATCTTCAATGTCAGAATTTCTTTGTCAGTAACTCTACAGTGACGCAGCTGAAGGGTACATGATCTGCCATCATTTAAAACACTCTCACCGCTTCGCTTAACTTTTTGTAAGGCTAGGAACGGTAAAAATTGCAGTAAAATCTGAAATAGTTCCGTATCTGCACACTATTGTTTGTGCTAAAATGTCTCAGGAATAGCTTCCACTGCAGCGACAACAGGAACCGACCTCTCCCTCTGTCTCCTGAGGAGGAATTTCCATTTCTGCTTATAAATCCTTGGTTTTTAAAATATTCTCCCTCCTCCCTTCTTACCAGAACTTTGGTAACAACTTCTTTCCCAACAATTTTTTTTTTTCCCAAACCATGGACAGTTAATGCAACATTTGTTTTCCAGGGGATGGCTGGAAAATTGAGCCTTAACCACCAGCCGAGGGACAGCCAAACACACCCACGTCGACCCGCCCCACGGCACTGGCCTCTGCCCACCTCTCCATCGCTCCCGTCGCAGCAGGAAAAACTCTTCTGCCTGTTTCTGAAGTTGGACGAGTCAATGAAGGATCTAAAAATACTGGGGTTGTAGTGGAAATTCTAGGGGTTTTTTACCATATAAAAAATAAGTACATAGAGAAAAAGACAAAGGCGCCAGAAGAAAACTAAACTATTTTAATTCTACAAAAATGTATAAATATTTAAATGTACAGCAAGGAGTACCAGTGTGCCATTTAATACCTGTTACAACATTTCAAATGCCTAATTCTTTTAATTTACTTTTATAAATTCAATTTAAATGTGTTCCCAGCACTTACTCAGGAGCCTTTGTAAGCCTGGCTTCCAAACCACCGCACCTCAGCCTTATTTTTGGAAAATACCGAGCAGAACTCCAATGCTTTTCAAATAAACTTTGTATTGTTTTGGAGAACCATGGACGTTTTGCAGGGCACCGCTTACTGAGCTCTCCTGAATACGTGCTCAGGGGGACAAAAAGAAACAAAAGGGGGGTGGGCATGTATGGGAGGAGTGGTTCTGGCAGGAGGCGATGGGGTGCTGGGGACTCAGCAGGGACACCAAAAGCCACGGAAGCGTTAAACCACACGGCCGGTGTGCCGCAGCGTGCGCTCAGCACCTGCAACAGCCACAGGGATGTGTGCGGGATTTCAGCTCCCCAAAAAATTGCCAAGTGTCCCAGGTGGGCTGTGGCATTCCCCAGCACCTTCTTACCCCCCAGGTTGTGCCATTTAATAGCTCAGCCCTTCTGATCAGAGGAGATCTCCAGTTGCAAAGAAAGACAAATCCGAACACGGAGTTGTGCAGCTTTTCTTCACAGCACAGCAATCCTCCAAGCGACGGGGAAATGTGCATCGGCAGAGAAACCCACCTGGGTGGCTGGATCCAAACGCTCCCCCCGTCCCTGCATCGCTGGAGGGTGCCGGGGGATGAAGAGGGACACGGCGACTCTTCAGAATGCTCGTGTTGCTGATGCCGCCCGGCATTACAGCTCGCTCTCGTGTCATCAGAGCAAATCTTAAAATAAATATCAGAGCCACCAACACTTTTGCAGCGAAAACAATAAATACTCAGCATCTGCAGAGCTCTTTATCTTTTAAACACACTGCGCAAACAGAAGCCAACCCTCCCAACAGCTTTCCGAGGTATTTTCTCCACGGGGAAGCAGAGACCGAGTGATGGTTCTGGGCTTTGGTTTGTTGGTGGGCACTGGGCTCAGCCACCCACCGAGAGAGGCACCTGAACAAGCCATTTTAAATTATTTTAGCCCAAACCACTGCCCAAGCCAACACCTGAACCCAGTGGTCCCCCCCACCCTGCTCCCCAAAACCAGGCTGGGTGGGAAATCCCCCTGCGCTGCCCGCGGAGGTCCTGTATCCCTGCCGAGGAGGTGACCCCAGCTTCCATCTCCTCAAAGACCTTGGCAATACTCGTTACACAGGTCCTTCAGGGCTTTTTTCTAGGTCTGAGCATCGTTTCTAGATGGCAGGCATCCCAACCGACAGCAATACTTCTGCTCCAACTGCGAGGGATGCGCGGACTTGTTTCTAAATAAGTACAAACACAGAGACATTCCCATTCTTGGGGACATTTCAGTTCCTGAGGACATTGGCATGTCCCCAAGCAGGGACATGGCAGCGCAGGCACCAACCATACCCAAACTCCTCCGATCTTAGTCAAGGCATTATACACTTTATAAGAATATTAACCTTTATAGTCATTCTGTTAACCTTTATAGTCATTCTAAGGAGAAAAATATTTTTATTCTGTTTTTGAGATTGTACCCCAAGCCTAGAGAGATGCTCCCTGCCATCACCCTCTGGCTACGACAGCAAGAAAACCTCGTGGTCTGAACACCACCAACTGCCCTCTCCCAACGCTCCGGGATGCTGTAGGACCCCCCAGAATTAACTCTGCAATGACAGGCAAAACCCAAGCGCCTGGACACACAACCTGCCAGCATGAGCGGCTGTTTATCTGGAAGAAGCCCCAGGAAAGGAGATGAAGAAACTATTTATTAGTTTTTTTTCTGCGTGGAGATTGGTGTTTAAATTTGTTCGTGATGTCTGCGTGCTCCTTCCATGAAGCAGAACTCCAGCCTCCTCCTGGTTTGCTGGCTTTGAAGCCACATTGTGTGCTTTCGTGGCCATCTGACCAGGAGAACTGAAGCGCTTGACCCTGCTTTGAGCAGCGAGGCTGGTCGAGAGGAGCCTCCAGCCTGAGTTAATCCGTGCCGCTCCAGCTCCCACGCACGCACAGCAACCACTTGTCCAATGCCATAGCCTTCCATTTGTCATTTAATGATGTGCATCAAGAAAATATGATCTATAAATCCATAGTACGTACAGATATGACACTATTAATCCATAACAACCAGAGCATTATACAGAAAATACTGTAATTTTTAATGACCCAGGGCATAAAGAGACCTTTGGAGGCATTGTCAGTGAAATCATGGGAAACCATCTCCCCACTCACCCGTGCTGGAACCATGCTGAGGCTGCTGCCCCAGGACTGAGCTCTCCCGAACCCTCCAGGCAATGGGAAGTCACAGATTACTGCCCAAAACCCAGCCCAACAGAGGCATTTTGGGGAGCGTTTGCTGTGGGGTCACCAAAGGAAACACCACCCGTACATACAGGAAATGTCACCTGGATGTACAGAACCCGTCCCCACACCCTGCCACGGCACCGGTTCCTGCGACACCTCTGACACGATTGCGTGGCATCAGCACGTTTCTAATAACCACGCCGATAAAGTGATTAAGCCACAAAATTATTAAAAATATAAATAAGCATCTGTCATCGCTATTGAAGAAGGCTGGAGCTGGAGCCAATCCCGCTCTGTCCTCTGCACGTCGGGGACCCACGGATGGAGCTCTCGGGATGCAGGGATGTGCTGATGCTCACGGGTACGGGGAGCGAGGTCAGACCCACACTCAGTCTCTGTGGTCTCAGAGGGACAGGTTTTTCCATCTGCACCTCCCTGGCAGCCCCTCAGGAGTCAGCCCCAGCCCCTTCTCCCCACCCAGCAGAGGATGTTCCGATCTGCACTGGTCCCAGTTACCCACACCTGTCACTCCTCCTTCTTAACATTGTTCCTGCGTCTTTTGCTGTTGCCTCATTCGATTTAATTCCAATTTCCCAGTGCACTCTTTGCACAGTTTTGCTGCTTTTCCAACATCAGGTCCCAGTTTTTTCCCAGCACAAACCACAAAGCTTTCACTGTCTGGGATTTTCCCAGTCCTATGCAACACGGGAGATCAGCGAACACCCCAAGGCAGACCAGCACTAGTACATCCAGCTCCGCAGATGCCTGCCAGGAGGTTCCCAGGGCCAGCTGCTGCCATAGGGCATTTTGTACTGGGTCCTTTCTCCGCTGTGGTGTGGGACACAGAAGCACCCACCACCCCAACCCTGCTGATGGAGGCTTTGGAGGTTTCTCCAGAACCACTTCTGAGCACATTTGCGTTGATGACAGCACATGTTTAGACATTTATAGGCTCAGATGAGATTCTTTTGAACAAGTTTCAAAGGGGCACGTGGAGACCCACCGCATCGAGGAAACCCCCACCGTGACTTTGGTCCAACAGCTGGGTTTGGGAGAGGGCTTCAGCACTGCTGGCCTCAGCCAGGAGGAGAAGGAAGATGAGGAAGAGGAGGAGGAGATCCTGGCTGAGGCAGCGGGTCCACGCCAGCTTCAGGCACCCAGGGTCATGTTGCGCAGCAGCCACTGCTGGGAACGGCCATCCCTGCACTCCCGCATGGTGGGAACCATCTTGTCCTCCTCCGACGGCTCGTCCAGACACTGGTTGCTGTTGATGTGCCTCAGGGTGAGCTTCTGCAACAGAGGAAGGGAAGAGCTTTAGAAAGGTAATTCCTGATGAAAACCAGTCATTGCATTTTTGGTCTTATTTCAGCATTATTCTAGTCTCTGGACAAGGCAGAAGACAGGTTCTCATCCCCGGCGGTCACTTGTAGGGCTCTATAAGACCTCCACCAGCTCAGCCCCCACGCATGGCCAACCTGGGGGGTCAGCACCTCTGCTGATCCCAACAATGGATCAACCCAACAGAAAAGCACCAAATCAGCACAAGGAAATACTATTTTGGTATCTTGGATGAAGGAGATGAGACTCCAGTGACCTGAACACGTGTGCATTTCAGACCAAGAGAAATACATTTGCTAAGTATTACATGAACAACGGTAACATACAGATGAAAACTCTTCTCCTTCCAATTTTTCTTCTTTGCGATACCCACCTCTTTCTATCCCTGCCACATGATGCTGTATTTTTGAGGAATGAAAGAGTCAGTAGGGAAATAGAACTTATTTGCAAGAAATAAATCATCTGTTCAAAAGCACTGGGAAAATATGATCATACAGAGATCCAGGGAAGTGAAACAGAAAGATGTGTACTTAGATAAAACATGACACAGACATCGCAGCTGAGTGGCAGGTGCTCTCCCCATCACTCCTCCAGGCTTGATCTGGGGGTTTACACACAACATCACAGCAATTAAGCGCACACATTCAGCACCTTTTATTGTAGTTCAGTTATTAAATTGCTCTTATCTCAACCCACAAGTCTCTTTTTTCCCCTTTAGCCCTTTAATTCTTCCCCCAACCCCGGGAGCAGGAGGGTGAGTGAGCGGCTGCTGGGGTGTTTTGCTGCTAGCTGGTTCTAAACCACCACATGCAGCCATGGGGCTGCCTGGTGCTCGCTAAGGGACAGGTCCCACTCCAGCTCCCCCACCCCACGGGATTATACAGACTCTGTTCTTCCATTGCTTTTAAAAATAGTCAAGCAACCTACACAGGGAGGTTTCAAATGCTCCAGGTAAAGTGGTCAAACAAGGTCTGAGCTGTTGGGGAGCAGCTCCATTGGGATGACAACCCTGCTCCAGCAAGACCAACCGGTCCAGGACTAAAATCTTGTTTGCAGATCCTCCGCTGGAGCAGGGACCGATTTTATATCAAACACCATGCAAGGGAACAAATGGAGGAACCAGGATGGGTGGTGAAATTCTGCAGCCTCCTGGAGAAGGGAGAAAGGATGAACTGACCCCACGACAGCAGAGCCCGATGTGAAGCCTCGGAGCAGCAGCAGTGCCAAGGGCTCCTGGAAGGCAGTGGCTCCCAGTTCTCTTCCCCCCCCTGCCAGTATAAACACTACTGTAACAGAACAGAAATTATGCTATTGGAATGGGAATTATGGAAATAAGGAGTTGTTTTAGAAACCCGCGTGTCTGATGCAGTCTCGCTGCTAATAAACACCATTTGTACATCTTCATATGACAAAAAAAAAGAAGAAGAGACTATTGTCTGGCGGTTCAATTCAACTGCTGGGAAATGCTAACACCCTGCCAGCAACGATGCACTTCTATTATTCAAACACATCCTATCGCACTGTGTAGTTCCAGGCTGCAGTTTGTACGGGGTTGCCCCGTCACACATTAACACTCCTCATTTGTATGATGAATATGCTCTCAATAGCTCGTCCCCAGAGATTCCCTCCTCGGTTTAAAACAAACTATTACACAATTCTCCAAGAACAGCCTGCAGATATCGTAACAAATCACCCAGGGGCCGTGTGATATGCATTCAGTGATGAATATCAGGCATTTTTTTCTGCTAATTACAAGAGGAAAGAATTAGCAGTGCTAACAGAAGTAGCTTGTTTACTAAATAGCACTGCTCAGAGCATCACTGATTCTTCACTTATATTGTTTTAAGTGCAATTAAGCTGCTATCATTTTCTACTAGAACCAGAAATGCAAACAAGTCTAAAAATGCCGCTGCTGCCTCCGTCAGCTGCTCCCTTGTATTCAGTGCATAATTTCATGCTAGCCTACTATATCATTGGGATTTTCAACCATCTCAGAAATTTTTCCTTTCTGTGTTCTATCATTATTTATGCTATTACAAAAAAGGTCTCATTTGCTGGGAAAACAATTAATTACTAGGCAACATGATACTCATACAAGCCAGCCGAAAATTTTTATTTTACTCGAAAGCGTGAGAACACAGGGATGGGTGAAGGGCTGTGAAGATGCACAGGAGCAAGCTCTGGAGTTTCCTCTTACCAAATGTATGCAATTAACCGCTCTGATGAGCAAAGACTCTGGATACATCAGGGTAAAACGATGGGAGCACAGATCTGCTACTCCAGCATTGCTTTACTCTAGTGGCCATTACGGATATTGGCAATAATTTCACTGGGATGCACTCGGACATCTGACCAGGGAGCAGGTAAGAAACAATAACGTGCCCCAGCACCATCTGTTATCTCACCCAGCAAAGCTGTCCAGGAAAGAAGAACAGCAGTTAGCACGATATTTTGATTCCTTCAATATTGCGAAATCATCTGCTGGTGTTTGATCGGTGAGTAATATCTCTACGACTGAATTACTTAAAATTAAGAATTTTCAAAATGAACGTTTCTGAAGAATATAATGCAATTGGCATTATTTATATGTCTTGGGATAGGGACCGAATCTTCGGCTGGCAGAAACAGTAACCGTCACACTGACATCAGTGTATCGTGGAGGCAGCTGAAGACAGTTGATTTAATCTAAAATTAGTTCTAATTAATAACAACTAACACTAAACACATAAAACATTATATAGATATATAATCATCTGAGAAAAGAAGAAAGGAATTGAGTTTAATGGGAAGCGAATGGAGAAGCATTTTTCTGGGAAAAGCTTAAATCATTACATGCTATATCTGCTTTTTAGTACCAACCTCCGACTGTCTGTTAAAGGAAATAGTCAGTGGGGCTGTAAAAAATGTTTCTAAAGACTTCCAGCCTGGTGTAGTTCCTGAGCATCCAGGTTTGCAGGGGGCTGCCATCGCAAGCCTCCACCGTGGGGCCGCGCGTGCCATCCTCTATCCTGCCTAGCGTCAGGCAGGACTGGGTGATAATGTGCAGAAATGTGTGGGTCTGCGCAACAGAAAAATGGTAAAAGTGAACAAACAGCAACGACAGAGACACACAACGGGAAAAAAGCACCAGACTGTCGGATGAGACACCCGCAGCAGCGAAGCGGCTACAGCTAAGAGCGCTCTTATGGGGGTTACTAACGGGTAGTGGTGCCTGGGGATGCTCTGGTGGCAAACTGGAGGCAACTGGGGCCGGCTTACACACAGCACGTACACAAACAGGAACATTCAGGAAGATGGAACATGTTCATTGCACAGCAAGAGCCGGGCAGAGATGATGCTTCGACTGCAGCAACACCCCGTACTAAACCTCCTGAAGCCCACTCCAGCATTACTACATTAAAAATATAACCAATTAAACATTTACATATAAGGAGAGGAGAACTTTTTTGCCAACTACAATCCCAGCTCTTCCTTTACAGCGCCGATACCAGGTGAACTGGGCTGGAGGGGAGCTTTTCTGTCCCCAACCTCTGCCCAAAGCTGGAGCAGCCGGTGTGCGATTGCGGCGGGGCCCCGGGCTGGTGCTGCCTGTGCAGCTGGGGGATGCTCCTCCCGCATCCCGGCCCCGTTGCTGCCCCTTTCCCATGCAAGGAAGCAGCATCCATCAGCACTGAGTGTTCCTGTTTGAAGCTCAGTGATAAAACAGCCCAAGATCAGTATCACATAATTACAGCTCATCCGGGATTAGGCTTTTCATTGAAATAACCTTAGAATGAATCCTTCACTTCTGTCTTTTTTTTTTTTTTTTTGTTTTGGTAAGGGAAAAAGTAAAGTACGTATAAAGAGGCCACTAAAATATGAAGAACAACTGTCCTTATAATGTCACTTTGAGTAAGCAGTGTGAACATCAGCGCTGGGTTTTGTTTCACTACGTATTACTGCTTCATGTTCACTTCTGCCTACTGTTCTTTTAAGGGAAAACAGAGGGACATGTTTATATTACAGTAAAAGCCCAAATTTCGTAGATTCTTCGCATGGGTATAAAGAGCACCAAGCACTGTTTTGGTGCCCTGACCAGACTTTTTTTCTCCAGTGCACAGGCAGCAAGTTTAACGTGCGTACACCAGCAAGGCTGCAGAGAATCTACAGTAAAGGAAGCAAGAGATCATCTGTCCCCTTCACTCATTTTCCAAGATGGTAATAAAAAAAAAAAAAACAAAAAACCAACCCTGCAATGTTTTCCCTACTCCTTTTTAAGAAGAAAGTCCTTGTTCCAGCATCCTCCCGCACACCAACGCCAGCATCCGCCTTCCATCAGTGCGACGTTCCCCCGTTATCCGCCTGGCACACACACCCCGTACCCAACACGGGCAGCCCGACGCTGGATAAATAGGGTTTGGCACGCGCTGGAGGAGCACCTACGGGAAGGCGGGAGGATGGTCGGGGCTGTGCAGCACTGCTAAGGAGCGAGGCAGGTGCTCTATCTAGGGCTGGGCATCACCACCAGACTTACCTGGAAGCTATATTCCCATTTACCAGCATACTGACAGAAGGGGAAAACAATAGGGAAATGGGGTCAGTGACTCAAGAAACATTGTTGGCAAGACCCTCGTCTCTCCGGGAATCCAGCAGCTTTGCACAGACACTGTGAGCAGTGGCAATCGGCGGTAATTACACAAGAGCAACTCCTGACATGGTTATTCATGAAAATGAAACTATTTTCTAGAAGACGTGGCACATTTACAGCATTTTTTTTTTCCCTGAGATCATCCACGTCTTACACATCACAACATCTCATGCTACATAACATTTCGTAAATACATACATACATAACATTTCACAAACAAACACACAGAACTGGTTAGCAAAATTTAAAAAAAAAAAAAAAAAAAGAGTTCCATTAGACAAGGAAGATCAGAGCAACTCTGGCTCCCGGCGCTCTTTCTGCCCATCCGCCGCCTCGTTTCCACCCCCATTCCGAAGGAAATAGCGTTTGTGCACTCTGAGTGTGTTCTAAAACACATGCTGCTGGGAAGCCTTTGCAAGCTGGGAAATTCTGACTTGGCACATCCCATCGATGCCGCTGATTTGTAGAGTTGCCCTCGCACGGTAATGGGCACCTTGGGAACGGGCCAGGAATCTGGATGTGCCGGTCAAGAAGCAGGGAAAAAAAAGCATTAACATTCGGGAATGGAAGGGAATGGATTTGGAAAAAAAACCCCAAACCTAGAACATGAAAATTCTGGGCACGAAAGGGCTTCCTTTTAGACTAGATAAATACTAATATCAGTATTGGTCTCTTTTTTTCCTCTACAGGCAATATCTAAATAATTTATCCTCTTGGGCTAAGAAAAAGACGCAGCTTGGAGAAGACTGGGGTGTTGGAATCAGCACTGGGATAAGAGGCTCTGGCAACGCTGTGTGACCCTGGGGCCAGCCCGGGCCCCCCCGAGCCACCGCCAGTGACACCACGCTGTCGTCAAAATGAAAAAGAATTACAGAACAATCTATTCAAACAACAACAAAAATCACTTCTTGATTGCAAATGATTTTGTTCCAACATGGACTTCCATCTTATGGAGACATTATAAGAGAATGCTTTATTTAATTCTTTTAATTTTGGAAAAAAGAAAAAACAAAACCCTTGAATTTGCTTTTTAAGCTGGATTCAAAATATTCTCCATATTGCAAATTAAATAACGAGCAAGCAACAGGTCATTGGCACCAAGTTAACTGAATGGTTTTTCTTTTTACAGCAATTCTCTCCATCAGCCCAATTACCAATTTATAGCCACCCCATTGCTCCGATGGGATCCTGCCGGGTGCCACCGCAGCCGTGGCGCGTCCAGCCTGCCCACAGCCGGACATATTTATAAAACATATTTTTAAGGGCTGTTTGGTTTTATTTTTTTGAGAACGATGCAAGAATAGTTTAGCTCCTTGACCATTCATCTGGTTATGTGACATGGCACTAATCCCTGCAAACACCAACGTGAATGTTTGCTTTCCCCAAGCTGAGAGCAATAATTTCGGAGCTCTGACATCCTCTTTCATAATACAGGACTCATCTCCCTTCTTTCATTTTTAAACCCTGTTCTTCAGCGGTGCTTTCCAGCGACATGACCTGGGGCGATCTGCTAATGTAATATCTCCTCAGTCACACCTCCTCTTGCTTCCTAAAAATTATTTAAACTCAGCTCTGTGGTGGTTTGGGTTTTGCTTTCAGAAGGTGCACAAACCCTGGCAAGTACCGGGTTATTTATACGACCTATAGAGACACCACCATCATTTAAAATATATCAGACATAACGCAAAATAATCTGTTTCCATTCCATAACTTGGCTGATGCGCAGCGACCAATGGATTTATCTCTGTTACCAGCTGATTTATCTCAGTGCTCTGCTGACTTATCTCCATTCCCAACTGATTTATCCTGGTTATCTGCTGGTTTATCTCCGTTATCAGCTGGTTTATCAGTTACCAACTGATTTATCTCCATTATCAGCTGGTTTATCTCCATTATCAGCGGATAACCAGCAGTTTCATCACAATTTTAAGCCACGGGCAGATTTTTTCAGATAGCAGACCCCTGGGACAACCCCACTCCCCCCAGCCGTGCGCCCGACCGACTCCCCCCTGAGAGCAGACCCTGCGACCCAGCAGAACACAAAACAGGATTTCTGACAGAATAACAAAAAAATCCCATTTCCAGCCGCCCAGGAGCCCATGAACTGGGGTCACTGCTGGAGATGCTGCTTCTCCCCCCGAAGTTCAACGCAGAAGCAAAACGGTGAAACACCTCCTGGCTGTGCCCGTACCTCCACCACGGGGGTTGGATTTTTGGGGCAGGGGAGGGATTTATAAGTTTCTTTGAGATTAATAAAAAAAAAAAAAAAAACAACCAAAACTACTTTAGAGCTATTTCCCGCATATGCAAACCAGCTCTCTTCCTGCTTTACATGACTTTTCCCACCCAAAATGTCAATTTTTGACCCAAAATACAAATGTCGGTTCTTGGCCTCTCCTTCAGCAAGTGATGTTCTGCTCTGACAAACCCACCGATACCCTTCTGATCCCTACTCTTCCAGTGTTTCAAGCTGACTTGCATGTCAAGCCCACCTTAAAATGTGTTAATAATCCCAAGTGTTACAAGCATTTAGCACATGCTTAGTAGGAGAAAATGGTGAAAGGGGCTTTTTGAAGAGCCTGCTTCAAACCAATTAAATGTGAAACTTTCACAAATAGGTACTAAAACACCTGACATTTACCTTTCTTATCACCAGCAAATCTTCTCGGCTCCTTGTTTGTTTTTGAAAAAATATAAATGCCAAGGATGTCTAAGAGGCTGTAATATTATTAAGATATGTATAAAGCCTTGGAAAAGCCTCATTCTGACTTTTTAATATGTTATATCTTTAAATACGGTAATTTAAACTAAACTAGAGCATTACAGAAAATTAAATAACAGTAGGCAAACCAGAAAATGATGTGAAGATCTCTATTAAGAAATCTCTTTTTATGATTAATTGGATTTCTCATTGTACCTCCTGCCATGGCCAAGGCACTGTTGCCCATTCCGAAGCCCTGACTCCTAAATACCTTCCTCAGGAGGAGGGATGTGGTCTGTACCCACCTCACAACACCCAGAAATCGCCTCCGGTCCATTTCTGAATAAGTAAAGAAATGTAAAAATGAGCGCAATTGTGCTGGGAAAACGAATGAATGGAGAACAAGTGATTTGGGCAACACGTTGCAACTGTTTTTGTGGGGAAAAAAAAAAATCACAAGCTGGTTGTTTTTTTTGGGGAAAAAATACTGCATGGCCAGCCCCACCGAGGGGTGATCCATAGCCTCAGAAACAACATAAAAACATTGCAGCAAAGGGAAATTTGTGAGCTGGAGTCTGAATGTTTACAGAATGGATTTGTTCACAAAAATATTCTTGTTCATAAATAAAAAGGTGCCTAATGCAACAGGCTGTGGTTTATATGCAGAACAGCAAACCGTTGTCTTGGAGATCCCTTCCATTTAAAAAGGAAAAAAAAAGTGTATTTCTTTTTTATGAGCTCCATCTAATGGTTGATTTTGTTTTTACACAGCTACTTAGAAATTTTCCGTCGTGGACCTCTTCTGCTAAACTTAAAGAAAAAGACATTTCCAATGTTAGAAGTGAAGGAGAGTGTCTTTGGCTGAAGGAAATCGAAAGCCTTCCATGCAGAAAGGGAAAGCAGCTGTTTCCATGAAATGTTGGAAATACTTTTTTTAAAAACTACCCAATTTTCTAACTATGTCAGTGCCTTTCCAGCTTTGCAGTATTTTTCTCGCTGTTAGGTATTGCTGAGATCAACTGGAAATATTCCAGTTAGAGAGGAACCCTGATACGATGATGATGATGTGAAACCCTGTTATGGTTTAAAGGGGCACCACGCACAGGGGTGGCCAGAGGATGCTGCTGTGCTGGGAGCAGGAGCCAGGGGAGCTTGAATGTCCTGCGGAGACGGATCAGGAGCCTGCAACCCTGATTCCACGTCCTCAGCCACTGGTCAGCACTATGCTCCTCAGCTTCTATTCAAAACAATCTAAAAACGATTAAAAATCAACAATCATCTGCTTGCAGGGATGAAACGGAGGAGGATCTTAAATCTCATGTGTTAATTGCAGGCATCAAAACCACCTAAAAATTATCAAAATACTCAAGCATTTTGTGCAAGAAGAAAAATAATCTCTTTAATAAGAGAGAAAATTGGTTTAAATTCAAACGTTAAACTCAAGAATGTACACAAATAAACTGCACCTCAACGGTAACTATCGCTGTTTTCCTGCGGGGCAGTTTGATACTATGGGATGGCAGGTTCGTCTGCTTTTTTCTCACCGTATTATGTCAGCAAGATCCTATCTTGGAGCAAATGCTAACAGCTTGGTGTGAATTCCACCGTGCAAAACTGCACACGCACCTTTCCAAGGCAAAGCTGACAATGAATGTTCTAATTTTCATCTGCTGTTCCCTGTCTCATTTAAAAAGAGGAATTATTCAGCCATAAAATGCCAAGATATTTATGCATTTTTTGCATTCATTTCACAAGCTCCCCTTAAGCCACCAAATTTCTCCAAACTGCGCTCCCTCAAAACCCAGAAAAAGCCGCGTCCCCTCCCACGGCAGTGTCAAACCAAACAGGGACACGGACGATGATCAGACACAATTTAAATGCAGAGGCAATGATCATTAAGAGCCAGCAGAAATAAACTGAACAATAAACAACCCTTATTTTCCACTTTGTTCATACAAAAAATGCAGAATGCTTCTTTAGTTTGTAAGAACACAAGACAACGCCAGCTACTAGAAATGGGCTTTTTTAAACAATAGTGGGACTTTTTCACCCCTCCAAAAATAAAACTTGGTGGAAACACAATTTAAAACCCGTCCCCAACCCCTCGGGTACCTCGGCGTCGTACTCCCAGAGCTGGTTCCCCCGCATGTGGTGGCACTTCAGCATGACGACGGGGCCGTTCAGCCTCGAGACGTCCAGGCACAGGTCATCCGTGCGGATCTCTTTGTCGGCAGTGTAGGAAAACACCTGGGAACAGAAAACCACGGCAGTGATGAGGAGCTAGCAAAAGCCCTGACCGGCTGCCGATTCGGAATATGCAGAATTTTCACTCCAGGGGAGCAGAACTACTCTCTTCCCCAGACACTGAGGTGGTGGCACCTGGGGTTTCATGAGAGTTTCATTCAAGTTCCTCCACTGGTCAATGTCTGTTGTACATAAGAGAAGGAATGTTGTGTTTGGAAAAGTGATTTTACGGGACCAAGCCCAGGAATCACACACAGTTCTACCTCCTGGGAATTCCAGAAACATGTCATTGTGATCGGTGTCATCAGGAGAAATTTCATAGATCAACGGATAAACTGAGCCCACCATTGGAAGAACCCAAACCTTCCTAAACCAAGTCTTCCTCCTAGTATCTGCCTTAACTTCGGGTACCATGGGTTAGCGATGTTGAAGATTCACATGCATGAATACTTCAGAAATATTGGGTCACTTAATAAAATCAGGAAATACATTAAGGCACAAGAGAACACTCCTTCAACAAACTTCTACCAAACCAGTTGAATTAGATCTCGACACTTCGTGGGTGGGTTTGGGACCAGAGAAGCACACAATAACTTTGACGGCAGTTCCTGGATAACTTTAACCCACCGGGGGGTCTCCATTCATCCCTCCATCCCTCCATCCATCCCTCCATCCACCCATCCATCCCTCCATCCACCCATCCATCCATCCATCCCTCCATCCCCTCTTGCTCCTCTCCAGCCACACCAGGAGCATCGTCCACTGCCCAGAGAGGGATGGAAATGCGGAGACCACAGGAGCAGACGTGTTTATTTCATTTGTAAGTCAAGCATGCCCCACTTGTCCACACATACCCATTCTAAGGGCGCTGCTCAGTATCCAGACTCCCAACTGTCGCACCCTTAATTCATCCTTGGCCAAAACCAGCCTGAGACTGGATGGGGGAGAGAAACATCTTGGGCAGTCGAGGTATTGAAGATGTGGGCTAAACCAATCCTTATTGAAAACCAGACACTGTAACTACCAAGCTCCCATCATTCAAAATCAACAAGAAAACCTCCTGGAGGAGCTTTGGTTTTTCCTTTAAACACCGTGAACCAAAAATCCTACTTAGAGCTAGAACACTGGACTTATCTGCTCGCTGTCATGCCATAGCTGGAACAAGGAACATGGCCTTTATATAGATAATAAATAAATATATATATA
>NW_010139526.1:0-2080 GCF_000699245.1 Pterocles gutturalis | reverse complement strand
TGACTATTGAAGACTGAGGCAAAGAAGAAAAAGAGCCCAAGAAGTTTAATAAATACTTTTTCCACTCTCACATTCAAGGACAGCTCAATTTCTCAGAGCCCAAAGTTAACGTCTAAAACAGCTAGAGTGCAGAGAGACACCAAACTTGGGAAGCTTCAGACTGGTATCTGCCGTTTCCAAGCACACCCCAAGAAACTAAGGTAAAAATGGGACTATTCTGCCTGTTTTCCACCACTACCATTTCTGCTTAAGGGTATCCAAAACACTGAGAATCACCATCAAAATGTGATGTTAAAACTATACACGTACAAATATACATGACAGCGCCGTGCCTCTTCGTGTATTTCAGCAACTTTGCTTTGACCTGAAAGGCTGAACCCCTTACAGTATTGTGCCTGCTCTTTACGCAGTAAGAGGTAAATGCACCCAAGTGGGGTCTGTGCTAAACACAACGCTTAATTCTGCTTTAATCTCCAAAAATACACCCTGTCTGCTAGAACTGTGATTGGATTTCAACACCCAACTGGAATAAAGCTGTAGACTCGTAGAAATAAAGTTAAAGAGTTACAGAATTACAAGAGTAAAGGCAGCCTTCAAGACACAAATGCCTGCAAACAAGAACTGAACAGCTCCAGCGGAAGGGTGAATTCACTTGCACAGGTGTACGACCTTCTTTCCTCACTATTTCCTTCTGCGACAATTCTCTGGTGCCAGATCAAAACCGACACTACACAAAGCCTTTTGCTCAGAACTGTTTCAGAAGTCATCACTGGGTAAGGAGCAAAGCCCTCTAAGATTTTTTTGGTAAAATAAGCTGTTAAATAGATGCACAGAGGTCAGACAGTTTGCACTGGAAGAAAAGTTCTGCTCCCGGTCACAGCTCCCCACAATTGGGGCTTTCTTGATTAGACCCATGAAGCTACTCTCTTCCCCTTGAAAACTTTTCCCTTTCATCCCTGAAGACACAAAAAAATCACCATCCGCTAAAGTCAGAAAAGGACAAGTGTAAATATTTGAATACTCTTACTCCCACATATCTTCCACATGTCTCTTGAGGAGCTACACCTGTATTTGCAACGGCAGCAGCTAAGATGCGAGCCCAGGTTCTGCCAGCTGCTCGAGACCACTGTGTAACCAGAGCTGTCAAACTGCGCTGCAGCGTGGTCTCAGCTTCTGGTAGTGAAGCAATGCCCTAGCGGTTATTTGGAATAATAACTTTTCGCACGTTGGGCATGTGCAAACATCGGCCGCTTATCACAGTTCCACAATCTTCAGAGAGACCCTGGACAGAATCTGCATGTCATCAAGCAACAAAACATTCTTTAAAAGCAAGATCCAACAGATGTACGACTACCTGCATGGGAAAGCCCTGACCTTCTGGCTAGCATACTAAAGTAGGAGTAATTCAGTTCTTACCTTTACCAGCTGCTTTATCTGTGCACCTGAAAAAATACAAAAGGCAGGCATAAGAGACAGCTTCTGTGGCATGGTGGCAGAAACAAGAAACTGAACGATGTGGGAGGTGAGCCGTAACTCCCAGCTGTGGACAGACCCATTGCCCTGTTCACAAATCCCTCATTGCAACCCCTTACACCAACACAGATTACTTAATCCAGAGAAAGTTTAGGTGAGGTACAATAACACATCAGCAAAGCCCAGTGCTGCCCGTAGCAGTTACATCTGAATCAGAGGGGTTCTGTCTTTAGAAGAAGGTAGACCAGCTGCATCACCAAACACTCTTGAGCACACCATGTGCGTGTGTCTGGCTTCCTACTCCAGAAATAAAGCAGCAGTGAGATGCGATCACCTCCGCAGGGGAAAGTAAATCCCACCAACTCCTTCACGGAGACTTTTGGCAGAAGCAGACAAAACACGCCGGGGACGGCAGCAGCTCTCCCCGGGGACACTGCGCAGCCCGCAAGTCCCACGAGAGGCATTTTCGGCTGCACTGCCGCCGGCCGGGACGGCGGGACGCTGCCCTTCCCGGGAAGGGACCGGTGGGGCCGGCCCGGGGCCCGATCTCGGCCCAGAACAAAGAGGCGGAGGCTGGGGGCTCCCGCAGCTGGAGACAGGCCCCGGG